>NC_063262.1:13952145-14152145 GCF_019578655.1 Ricinus communis
AAAGTCTTATGTTATTTTTGTTATACTTTCATTACTGCCTTTTCTGCTAGTATCATGGTGGAACAAACTTTGGTCGCACTTCAGGTGGACCGTTCATTACGACAAGTTATGACTATGAGGCACCGATTGATGAATATGGTAAATACTTTAGATACCATATTTAGATATTTAGATAAAGTAAGGGCTCTAAAAGGACTTCTTCAACTAAATATTCCAATCAATTAATCAATATGAAGAATGTTGATTGATAAAATATAAAAAAAGTAAAATTAAAACTAAAAAGAATTAATAATAACTTATTGTATTCTCTCCTTCTAAGTTTTTATCATGGAAAGCGATCTCTTTTTATAATTAATGCATGATGCATAATATAAACTTATTATAATGCTTAATGGATGAATATAGAGAGTGCTAAAATCTTTCCCTTCCTGTCATGTTGCAAATCAGTAATATGGAAATACTGAGTACTTATTTTAATGAATGGGTGGTGCTTAATAAATCTGATGTGATCTCATGTGGTTGACAGGGTTAGCTAGGCTTCCAAAATGGGCACACCTTAAGGAACTCCACAAGGCAATAAAGTTATGCGAGCTTACATTATTAAACAGTGTTCCAGTTAATTTGTCACTAGGTCCTTCCCAAGAGGTGACTTTTTCTCTTATTGAGTTACTAACTTGTATAAATGCAATAATGGATTATCTTTTTTCCCCTTTTGTTCTTCATTGTACAAACTTTTCTACCACATTAGAAGTAGTTGTGATGTAGTCAAAGAAAATTGTATCGAGGAATCTATTGGCCATAAAACTTGATTACGAAATTTCATAGTCTTGTAACTATTGGTTATTTTGAGGACATGGAGAGAGTAATGCTGCTCTAATGTCAAAGGCAGCCAAATAAATTAGCTTCTTGAATAATAATGCAAATTAACTTAAAAATGCTTGTCACTAACTCAGAATGGTTTTAGCTAATTTGCATGTTAAAAAACCCAAAAGATGTATGTGGTGATGATAAAATAAAAAACTTTTTAGCCCCAAGGGAAAAAAAAGTTTGGAGAGAGATAGAGAGCGCAAATAGTCTATCATTGAGGTATCTAGCAAATTTCCTTGTCAACATTTTCAAGATTTGAAATTTAGATTTTATTTGTTAATACTTGATCAACCCATACAGCAGAGGAAATTGGGTATATTTACCAAGACTTGGTTGTGCAGTGAAACCATCTTTCTATTTTTGGCGTCTCTCCTTACATTCCTATTAATTTTGGATAGTAAGTTGCATTAATTTGGCTGAGAATAGTATGTCATTTGGCTTCACATTTTGGATAGTAAGTTGCATTAATTTGAGGAACTGTTTTCAGTTTGCTACATGCCTATATCTATCAATTTCCTATTATATTATTTGATCGCTTAACAAGATGACAAGCTTCCTGCAGTTTTCAACTCTGGTGGTTCTTCTGTTCCAAGCTCTGTTATGTTTGAACATGCCTGAGTCCAAACCTAAGCATGCAACTCATTATCATTTGTTGGTGATCACTTACTGCAGGCTGATGTCTATGCTGAAGAGTCCGGAGCATGTGCTGCCTTTCTTGCTAACATGGATGAAAAGAATGACAAGACTGTTGTATTTCGAAACATGTCATACCACCTGCCTGCTTGGTCAGTTAGCATTCTTCCTGATTGCAAGAATGTGGTTTTCAACACTGCGAAGGTAACTCTTCATATTACCAAATGCCAGTATTCTGCTAAACATTCTTGCAGTAGCTCCATTGCCAGGAAATAATTTTGACATTTATTTCTATTTGAAACAATATCAGTGTTGCCTTATTAACACAATGGGTTAGAAATATAGAGGTTAAATGCAAGCAAACCTTAATGTAGTGTAATCCGAGAATATGAATGAAACTCAGAAATTCTCTTGTTGCACAATAAAGTCCATAGTCTCAATTGTACATAGGCATCTGCCCAACCCTAAGCACAGTCTTCAACTGACCCAAAAGAATTAAAATCAAATTCAAAACGATACTGGGGAAACCGGACTAAAATTCGGCTAGGGCCCTAAATGGGCAGAGATTTTGGACTTAACAAAGAATAGCCTAAAAATGTATGTAAACACTAGATTTTGACACAAAAATGACTTGAACCAGGTACAGCCTACTTGAGAGGATCTGCAGCTCTGAATTTAACTTTCTGTTGAGTTTTATGGGTCTCATACTCTGTCTAAACTGGATGTTAAAGTTTTTTCAATTCTCGATACTTTGTGCACTGCTCATTTGTGCTTCTAGCAATTAGCTCTACCTAGGACCTCTTACACAACGTATTATATGCCATTGATTATGCTTTCTAAAATGATTTGATTTTAGATTTCAGACTACAAGCTTAGTATCAACTTTGGCTGAAAATGAGATTAATATGTGATTGAT
Organism: Ricinus communis; assembly: GCF_019578655.1. Classification (NCBI taxonomy): domain Eukaryota; kingdom Viridiplantae; phylum Streptophyta; class Magnoliopsida; order Malpighiales; family Euphorbiaceae; genus Ricinus; species Ricinus communis. Next base: position 13,954,562 of record NC_063262.1, read on the forward strand.
CTATTCAGTTATAAAATGCTAAGTTGTTGTGTTCAGACTCTTTTCTCATGCCTAATTGCTTCTGGTTTCTGCATGAGCAACAATGCAACTGACATGGCGTTTCTACAATAAATTGAAATCAGACATGGCTGTCAATGCAGTTTGTTATCTGAGAAGCTTACATCTCAGATTGCTGGCAAAGATGAGATGGTGAAAGAGTGTCTCCTTATCCCCACTTCCTTAATGTTAAATGTATAATTACCAGAAAGGAAACGAAAAACTAGGAGTTTAACAGTGATGAGAAATTTTAAAACCAAAGCTAATTTTAAAACTGAAGCTAAGGCCCTATCTTTTCAGAATACTTAATAGTTATCCAATGCAAAGAAAATGAAAAAGATCATCAAATTAGAAGATCAGCAACATTTCCCACCAGCAAACCACAAAACATCAAGCAAAAGTTTCAGAGTAGTTGTTTTAGTCATTATTACATCAGACTTAACAATTTATACCGTTCTGTTAGTAAAAAGATCATCAAATTAGAATATCAGAAACCCCATAATCAAACCGAAGAAAACCGACCGCAATTTTGGAATAGAAAATACGATAAATCTTACACTAGTAATGAATATACCTGTTCTTTATCCTGTCGTTCTTTATCTGAATTTGGCTTTGAACTTCTGCATGTCAACAGGTAAATTCCCAGACATCTATAGTTGAAATGGTACCTGACGACTTGCGCTCATCAGATAAAGGCACCAAAGCTCTTAAATGGGAAACTTTTGTGGAGAATGCTGGGATTTGGGGGACTTCTGACTTGGTTAAAAATGGCTTTGTGGATCACATTAATACCACTAAGGATACTACTGATTACCTCTGGTATACAACAAGGTTAGTCCTGCTTGATAGAAACCAAACAGCATAAATAATTATAGCTTACTTGTGGATATATGTCTTGATTATTCAAATATGAATTTTGAGTGAATAGGGCTGAGAGAACAGGTTTACTTGTAGCTGTCTTTCATTTCTACAATATAGGCTCGACGAATAGGCTTTAGGCTTTTGATCCTTCACAAGTCACCTTAAGTTTTCTGTGTGAGTGTGAATGTAATTGATCTGTGCTAAAAATGATAATGCCTATATGAGAGGTGTCTTTGCAAGAACTTACCAATTTTGAAACTAACACAATACACTTCATTGGCAGTATTTTTGTTGGTGAAAATGAAGAGTTCTTGAAAAAGGGAGGTCGACCAGTTCTGCTGATTGAGTCAAAGGGTCATGCTCTCCATGCTTTTGTTAATCAGGAACTTCAAGGTTATTAACTTGTTTTCTTCACATGGTTAATTTGGCTGCAATTCTTTTTAATTGTGATCCAGTTATTGTAGAAGTAATAGATAGATGCAAATATAAAGCACCATTTTATATGTCACTACTTTCTGCTCTTATGACTGCTAGTTAATTGTGGTACAACCTAGTTGCCTTAGGTTCCTCAGTCGTATCATATAGACATGATCTATGCCTATGGTTAGTATATATAATTTAACCAAGAGTTATAGTTCCGTTGGTCTGGGGGGAGATGCAAGTCTTTTGGTCATGCAGCCTCTGGCAGAGTGATCTTGAAACCTTATCAATTGGTCTACCATATTTCTGAAGGTCTGCAGTACCCCTTGATCTTTGAGAGTACATATCCCCTCCTTGCTCAGCAAGTAATATGTTTTTGATTGGTGACATTGGACAAAACTATAGAAATAACTCTCATTTGCTCACCTGCATTGATGCAGCAATGAATTAACTAAAAGGAAAAGAATTGCAATTATAACTGACTAATCAGCTTCTGCTGAGTTTGATAATGTAGCAATAGCAGAAAACCTAGATGGTGTGAAAAAGATGGACTTTTAATCACCAATGGTATGCTTGTTTATGTACAACTGAGAAAGTTGAAATTTGTACATTATGCAGGCCTGGCCCTTTAATTCAAAGGGTGGAAAACTCAGAGGAAAACATAAATTTTAATTACTAGGGCGAGGATAGTTACAAGGATTTTTTATGCTTTATTACTGCTACTTAAGTTTCTAGATACCATTAATTCGCATGCCATTCATGATACAATGATTTCATGTTTGATTTACGTGAATTATGCATAACAAGTTAATGGGACTAACAATATTTAGGTATACCTGCAAATAATCAGGCACTGCATCTGGAAATGGCACACACTCGCCCTTCAAGTTTAAGAAGCCTGTATCTCTTGTGGCAGGGAAGAATGATATTGCGCTCCTGAGCATGACTGTTGGTTTACAAGTGAGCAGTATTCTTCAATTGCTTACCTACTTTAATGCCAAGCTTTTCTTTTGTTGGGGGGCTTCATGAGTTTTGTCAATTGTTAAATAGTCTTGCATGTTTATTAAAAATGCTCTAAGTCTATAAATAAAGCAGTAGCAGGAGGAGGTAGCAATTGGAAGGGAAGGGAAGGGAGGTGCCTGGACTATAACACACTGGATAATAAGAACAAGTAGTATATATAAAGGAAGCAGGTAGCAGAGCTCCAACATGCACATAACACAAGTATACAATTATAGCCCTGCTACCTCTCTATCTCAAGGGTTTGTCATTCCTACTCTCTAGGGGGCCAGTTGGGTCCTATCCCTTCTTCTACTCAAAAAAATAAAAAATAAAAAATAATTAGTCAATGATCAAAGCATGTCAACATAGAGGATTCCTTTGTCTCTTTGCATTATTCCTTGTTTTGAAATGAATGGATGCCAGCCCGAACTGTGAGATGTATGCTTTTTTTCTCAATGTTCTGCCTGGTCGCTTTGCCTTCTGCACAAATTCTTCAAATAGATACTTGTACATTTATCTCCTGAGAATGTGAACTGTTGGAGCTAGGAATACCTGTGTGCTTCCCAATCTCTGATTCTTTGGAAGTCATGCTTCATTTGCATGTTGGATAGAAAACTTTCTTGAGGTGTTTTGAACATTAAAATTTTTTCCTATATCTTTAAATAAATTGTGAAATTGTTTATATTTGCATTCTTGAGGGTAAGTTGAAAGCAGGCCTGAAGACTGGAGTCCATGTATATGAGCATCTAGTCATTTGCTTAATTCTTCTTTCTTTTCTGAGTTTCTTGGATGCATTCATGATTTTTGAACAGAATGTGGTTAAATCCAACTGTTGCATTTTGTGGGTTAATGGACATATCTACTTATCTTGACAAATGATGATTAGCAACATTTAAACAGGGCTATATAGCATTGGAAATTTAGAATTCAGTTATACAAGTGGCCATTCTTGTTAAGAATTCGGGTTTTGAGGACTCTGCAATCTTCTTCCTCATTAAAATTTTTGTTCTTGCTGCATTTGCCTGCATTTCACTAGTCTTACCATCATTCTGTTAGCCATTAGACACATCTTAAACATTGCTACCAACTAGAATTCAGATGTGCTATTTTTTTGCAGCAGTTCACATCTCTAGATATATCTAGAATCATGAAGGCTCCTGCTTGATAATTGCTCTCATCCAATGCATTTCTGATCTTTCTTTGCATCTCTTTCCATTAAATGATACAATATTAAAACTGATAACTATTTCTCCGCTGCTTTCAGAATGCCGGCTCATTTTATGAATGGGTAGGAGCTGGATTAACAAGTGTCAAGATGAAGGGGTTCAACAATGGGACAATAGACTTGTCTACATTTAATTGGACATATAAGGTATTGCATTTGTTCATATTCACTTTTTGTATATATTCTTTGTTCACGTATTCTTGGTGTACATTTAGAATCTCTCCTTTGGAGGAGATTTGGTAGGCAATGCCTTGCCTGTGTGTATTCCTTTGTGTCTTACACTAGGTACACTAAAAAATACCTATTTTTGGTAGAAAGAGATAGATATTGTAGCATTTATATCATAAGTAATTCATAGGTGTTTATCCCAAAAATAGAGGCAATTGTAACAGCTTAGAGTTTGAATTTTGAGGATCAATGCTATTTGTCCTAAGTTCAAACTCATCCCACCTCCCAGTTTAAATAAAACCTCCTACATGTTACTCATGGAAAGTTGTAGATGTTATTTGCTAATGAGATGGACTGATAGAAAATATGTTTCCATATTAGGTCACAACACAATGCCCTTACTACAGAAGATTATCCAGAAAATAAAGAAAAGAAATAAGATTTGTATTCAACCAATGTATCTTTAGGTCACGACCCAAACTCGGGGCCGAACCGGCATTAGGACACGGAAGATGCAGGTGGCTACCGTTTCCCATAGCAAGCCTAAAAACATATTATTCTAAATCAAATTCTCACATTACTCTTCATAACTCAACTATACCCTTAGGATTTAGGAGGTAACAAATCCCAATTAATTAATAATTTACTTATTATCCAACTCATTTTTATTCATCCGTAATTCATTCACAAATAAACCTCGACCAATACTCATAAGGCTCGGAAGTAACACACAAGTATGATTATTCAATAATATAAGACTATTTGTTACATAATCAAATCACAATATAGTTGTTATTCATTAATGCATACAATTTTATCATTCGAGACATAACTATAATAAACCAAATAACTAATACTGCAAAATTTAAGACGTTTGATAACCACAACATGACGTCTTAATTCAATAGAGGCGTCCCACAGAGAAGGAATGTATTGTCCTAGTATTAATGGATCACACATTCATACAATATATATTTAACAATATTATATACACGCATATTCATAACACCAATAAGGCTCCATTATATTTAAAAAGGAAACTGCAATTTACTGAAACTCAAGCTGCAGGCTACAAGACCTTTAAGGTATGTAATATTTAAATCTTAGAAAATGTTCTTTCTCCGGTCTTGTGTTTCCCAGATTGGATTGCAAGGAGAAAAGCTTGGTATGTATAACGGTATTGCAGTGGAAACTGTAAATTGGGTTGCAACCTCAAAACCACCGAAGGATCAGCCACTGACATGGTATAAGGTATTTTGGTAAAAATCACCTTTTTTCAGATGCTAATATATCCAAATTTTCTCGTTTTTCGAATGGCCTATGCAATTGCATCTTTTATTTTCTAAATACCTGGAGTTTCTCAGGTTGTTGTGGACCCACCAGCAGGTGATGAACCCATTGGGCTTGATATGCTTCATATGGGGAAAGGTCTAGCTTGGTTGAACGGAGAAGAAATTGGAAGATACTGGCCCAGAAAAAGTTCTATACATGATAAGTGTGTTCAAGAATGCGATTACAGAGGCAAATTCATGCCAGACAAATGCTTAACTGGATGTGGAGAATCAACTCAGAGATGGTAAACTGAAAATACTTATTCTAGTGGAGAAGTAGAATAATGGTTTCCATTTATTGTCTTTTCTTATCAATTGCAATGAAGTTGAATATGAGTGGAGCTATCATGATCAACTTCAACAATTAATAGTGAAAGTGATAATCAAATACAAGTGAGGAAGATATTTTATTTGCTATCCACATGTCCGTGAAATATTGAATATTTTTATTCTAGCTACCAGAAGTTGCTGAAGTTTGTGCTCAGATTCTATTGGTTTTCACTGATCTCTATATTAGCCCATCTTATTCAGCATGAAAGGTTCTTGTGCATATTGAAGTAATTCTTGAATTACCACACGCTACACTAACTGTAATACCAAAGGAGTTACTTTTGGTAAAAAAAAAAGGTCATGCACTCCACTTATTTAGAAATTTTTTATTCAAGCGTTATTAAGTGATCGCACTTCTAATATAGGGCAGTTGTTTCTTATTGGATTCTTTTGAACTGTAAAATTTCTTTCCATTCTTGGATGGAAATTTATTGTCGATCCAATTCTGTTTATATTTTCTTTCTAGAAGAGTCTAGCAAATGATTCCAAACTATGTGACAGATTCTTGTGTGGACCAGGTATCATGTTCCACGGTCTTGGTTCAAACCGTCTGGAAACATTCTGGTGATCTTTGAGGAGAAAGGTGGAGATCCCACCAAAATAACATTCTCGAGACGGAAAATCTCTGGTGTGTGCGCTCTTGTTGCTGAGGATTATCCAATGGCTAACCTTGAATCACTGGAGAATGCTGGAAGTGGAAGTTCCAATTACAAGGCTTCTGTCCATCTCAAGTGTCCCAAAAGTAGTATTATATCGGCTATAAAATTTGCTAGTTTTGGATCTCCTGCTGGAGCATGTGGATCCTACAGTGAGGGAGAATGCCATGATCCTAAATCCATATCTGTGGTTGAAAAGGTAAATTCCAATTTAACAATGATATTGTATACCTACCTTGACAATTGGTTGTGCGTTCATTTACTCCACTTAAAATTCTGCATTTGTTTGAGCGCATCCCATGGGTTTTTTTTTTTTTTTTTTGCTTTTACTTTCCTTGAAGAGTTCTCTTGAGAATTTTCTTCGACTTTCCGAATATGTTATTCAGTGTGGTTAGATTGTCCTGAAAAGCAATGAAAAAATTATCAGGTGTGCCTGAACAAAAATAAGTGTGTCGTAGAAGTAACAGAAGAGAACTTCAGCAAGGGTTTGTGCCCTGGCAAGATGAAGAAACTTGCTGTGGAAGCAGTGTGCAGCTGAAATTATCAGTTCCATCATCAAGCAGCTTCAAAGATGCAGCATTTCATCCCTGCTAAAGTAGAAACGAGAAGCTGAGAATAAAGATAGAGAAAGAGAAAGAGCAAGAAACATTTATTCTGCAATTCATGCAAGCGAAGGCTATGCTGCTGTTATGTATTGTTAATATACGGAAATAGCCAGCAAGGCAACCATGTGTACTCAATTACAAGTCGAGTATTAAATGATGAAATGTTGTCAATGAGAATTTTGTAATCACATTTTGCCTATATATTAAAATAATTCTTTTTTGAATTCCACATATTTTCCATCTCTAATGATATCAAAGTGCTGCAGTAAGCATTCATATGCAGTATGAGCTTTCTACTTCGTACAAGGGCCATTTGGGATTGCTGTCGAGTATGTAAAGGTGCTTTTAATTTTAATTTTTTTAATTTAATATTAAATTCTTTTATTTCCTGTAAAATATTTTTGTAAATATATTTTTCAAATAAAATATCAGGTTATTGTGCTCAACCCTGATGTAGTTAAGCTGGAAACCCTAACAGATTGAAAGAGGGAATAAACGATAGAGTGAGAGAGAAGTGTGAGCTGAAAAATGAATTCTGTAATAACTGCTACATGGCATCACATGCTTTACATGCATATATACTAGCTGCCAACCTCTCTATAATAGACACGTATCCTCTGCTCATGCTGAATATAATTAATACACTTTACATGCCTAACATCCCCCTTCAAACTTAGTGTTGAAGAATCTTCTACTCTTAAGTTTGATTTTAACATCATGAAACATATAACTCGAAATTGCGTTGGTAAAGAGCAGAGGCTAGAACATGTCTGACGTCAACTTCTTTACCTATGACTTTGTCTCGAACAAAGTATAAATCAATTTCTATATGTTTGGAATGAGCATGAAGAATTGGATTGCAGTGAGCAATACTGTGCTAAGGTTATCACACTAGATTATAGGGGGAAAAACTATAGGAACTTGGAGCTTATATAAGAGTTGAACCAAGTAACTTTAGCTACAACATTGGCAAGACTCCTATACTCAGCTTCAATGCTAGACTGAGAGATGGTGCTTTATTTCTTTGAAGATGAAGAAACAAGGTTGGATCCAAGAAAGATACAATGACCCGAAGTTGATCTCTTGTCATTTGGATTAGAGGTCCATTCAGTATCACAAAAGCTTACTGAAACAACCTTACAAACCTTCGCATGTGTAAATCATGCTGAATTATTCTTTGAAGTTACCTCAATATGCGCTTGACAACCTACCAGTATTGTTTAAAAGGAGCTTGCATGAATTCACAAACCTTGTTAACACCGAATGCAATTCCAAGTCTAGTAATTGTTGCTATTGTAAAGCTTCAACTGTCCTCCTATAATGTTGGACATCTGAGAAAGGAGTACCTCTATGAGCACTTAACTTCAAGTCACTAGTCATGGGAGTTGTCATGCACAGAGTCATGCATTTTGGTCTTGTGTATTATATTAGAAATGTATTTTGCTTGAGACAAAAGAATGCTATCAACAGTCTTTGTAACTTGAATACCTAGAAAGTAACTGAGATCACCAAGGTCTTTCAAAGAAAAGGCACTATTGAGTTGCTGAACTAAGACACTCAAGGTTGTGTGACAATTGCCAGTGAGTACGATGTCATCAACATAAACAAGAATATAAGTGACATGAGCTGCAGTCACCCTAATGAATTAGGGGCTGGGCTTTTTGCTCCTCTCCAACCAGTCGAGCTTCAATTCCCCTATTCATATAAATAAATGAGAGGAGAATACAAATCATGCTATAAGAAACGAAGCATGTTGCCCTTTTTCTATAGGTTCACATCACATCAGGAGGAGTCGTATGAGATGAAAATATCACATACAGTTCTGGAACGGAGATTCTTTGAATCGAATGAGTTCGACGTGGTTCTTTGCTCTACGGGCTCTGATTCAACTCCCTGTATTGCAATTACAGCTCGTGCCTAGGACTAATTAGACTTTGCAAAGTGAAAACCAAGATTAACCAATGCATAATAAAGCTTTTCAAACCAGGCCCTTAGTGCATGTTTAAGACCATATAAAGCCTTATAAAGTTTACACACAAGATGAGAATTCTGATAATTTATAACTGATCAATAAAAGATATTAATAAATGTGCTTGTCTATTTTTGTTTACAAGGTAATATTAACTATGTTTTATACTTTTTATATTGTGTGGTTATTCGTTAGGGACTACTAAATATGGTCAGAAAATTTGCCCCATAAGTAGAGGACAAAAACTGTATTAGGCATATATATGCCAATTGGAAAAAATAGTCAGTGGGCCAAAGTTTAAGAAACTTTTTTGGATATTGTCAAGTCAATATTGTTTGGGTATTGCCCTATAGACAATGAGTAGTTAGATAATATGTGTTAAGTTATATATCATGTTGATGGCATAAAATTATACTAAAGGTTTTGTTCAACTCTTAATGGTTTGATTTACCATGATATTATCAAGACTATTAGAGATGAACTTCGTAGAATGTAAACCTGAAGAAAGAAAAATTCTAAAGCTAATTTATAATGATGAGATTTCATACATTCCTAAACTATATATATAGTTAATATTTGATCAGGAATAAGATTTTGGTCATTGGATATTGATCAAACGTTTAAGACTACCATAATATGTTGTCACTTATTTATGAAGTAAGCAATCTGTCTCATAAGGTTGAGGTATGTGGATACTGAGATAAGCATACATGTGCTTGCTACAAAAATAAGTTCATTGAACATAACCTTATTGATAGTCCATATGGCATATACCGAAAGTGTCTATGGATAAAAGCTCTAGTGATAATCGTGTAAGATGTGATCCTTAGACTTGAGATAACAATATATTATCTTATATGAGGATTGCTATACTTTGATTTTATCTTATGTCTTTCTAGCCATTAAGGACTTAAGGAATAATCATTGGGTATAGAAAAATTAATGTGAAGATGGTAAGTTATCAATATAGAATCTATTGTCCAAGGTTGTATGTCATGGGACTTTATCCTAATGATTCTTAATATGCTTCAACATAGATATCATTGGCTAAGATTGTGTGAATGAACAGTGTTTCATAGATCTTATTCAAAATGTTATATACATTTATCAAGGATAAATGTAGTTGTTTCAATTATAACCTAGGCATGGACATGGGAAGCTTGAAGATGATGGACAAGAGTTGCTAGATAATGGTTGAATAAAGAAAGCTAAGGATCTTGATACATTGTCTTGCAGGCATGTGATTAAGTATAAGCAAGGTAAAGAAAACATTATGGATGATGCATTGTCTCGCATGTATACCTTACTTAATACTCTTAATTGTAAGTTATTAGATTTTAAGTTTATTAAAGTGTTATATTCACATGATAATGGCTTTGGTGAAGTTTATGATGCTTGCACTAGTGGGACTGCCTTTAATGAGTTTTATGGGTACTTATTTAAAAAGAACTCTCTATATTTCCTTCTTGTTCTTTGCATGATCTATTTATTAAAGAAGCACTTGAGGCGGTTTAATAGGGCACTTTAGGTTTCATAAGACTTATGAGATTTTGATTGAACATTTCTTTTAGCCTAGAATGAAAAATGATGTGCACAAGGTGTATGATCATTGTATTACATAAGAGAAAGCTAAGTCTAAATTAAAACCTCATGAGTTATGTACACTTTTGCCTACTCCTAGTTCACCTTGGACTTATTCATTTGTCTATGAATTTTATACTTGGATTGCCTAAAACTATAAGAGACTGAGATAGTTCTTTGTTGTAGTGGATATAGGTTTAGTAAGATGACTCACTTTTTACAATGTCATAAAACTAAAGATGCTACTAACATTGCTGATTTGTTCTTTAAAAAGGTGGTGCATTTCAATAGCACACATAGGAGCATTATTAATGATAGGGATGTTAATTTTCTTAGTCATTTTTGGTTTATATTATAGGGGAAACTTAGTAGTAAGCTTCTATTTTCTAATACTTGCAATTCCCAAACCGATGGGCAAATTGAAATGGTTAATAGGACTTTAATCACTTTGCTTAAGGCAATTATTCTAAGGAATACTCTGACTTGGGAGGATTTTTTCCTTTTGTGGAGTTTGCTTATAATAGAGTTATTCATAGCACTACTAATTGTTCTATGTTTGAGGTTGTTTATGGTTTTAACCCGCTAGCACCTCTTAATTTATTGCCTTTGCCTCTTAATAAGTTTGTAAATTTAGATGGAACAGTTAAGGCCGATTATATGAAGTGGCTACATAAGCAAGTCAATTAGAGGATTAAAAAGAAAAATGCTAAGGTGGTGGATCATGTTGATAAAGTAAGAAAGTCCATAATATTTCAACCTGGTGATTGGGTTTAGGTGCATTTTCACAAAGAGAGGTTTCCTAACTAATGAAATTCTAAGTTAAACCTAAAAGGAGATGGGCGTTTTTAAATCCTTGAAGGAATTCATGATAATTCTTATAAAAAGGACTTGCTTGATGAGTTTAATGTGAATGCTACATTTAATTTTGCTAATATTTCTCCCTTTGATATAGGTGATGATGGTCCCGAGGATAAATCATTTTAAGGAGAGGGAGAATTGATATAAACCAACATAGGCATGGACATGGAAAGCTTAAGGATGATGGACAAGTGTTACTAGATAATGGCCGAATAGAGAAAGCTGATCTTAAAGAATATGGACATAGAGAGCAAGACAAGTCCAATGGGCCAAGAATCTAATAGCCTTACCACAAGGCCCTATTACAAGATCAAGAATTAAAAAGTATCGAGAGGCCTTAACAGAGCATATCCAAGGCTTAGCATCCCACATATGGCCGACCAAGAAGATTCTTTGAGACAAGATAGTGTATATCACATATTTTTTAATGTGTTACAAGTCTAAGTTCAAGATGGACCAATTCTACAAGCTACACTTGGGCTTTAGTTTAAGTATGTTTATTTAGAACTATTTAGTTTACATTTAAATAAGGTCCATGTGTATTGACATCATATATCAAGGGATAAATCATGTATTACAGCTATAAATATATTGTAATTAAGTAGCATGGATGTAACTTTCTTATTTAGATAGATCTAATTAGTCATTACTTGTTTAGATAGATCTAATTGCTAGAAACCAGCCTAGATTTAGTTAATGTAATGGCTAAAAATCAGCCTTGTAAATCTCTACATGAGAGACATTGAATCTAAGAGCCATAATTCAGAATTTTAAAGAGTCTTCTTATAAGTCTAAGATCTTGGTTCTGGGTATATTTATGGCATTCCTTGTTGAGTGTTATTTTTTTTTCCTTGAACTCTTAGGTTAGTTGATTTTCTTTACTTCTTTTTACATTTGTTATGTTATGGGTATCATGTCAACTAGTAATATGGATATTTTTAGTGTGCGTTTCACGGGAAAGAATCATTCTACTTAGGAATTTTAGTTTCGATTATTTCTCATGAGAAAGGAACTTTGGAGTCACATCGAAGGTAGTGATCTAGGTCCTAGCGAGCCTCCTAAATTGGCTTAGTGGCACATCAAAGATGCTAGAGTCATGATATAGATTTTAGGATCAGTTGATCAGTTACTTGTTCCTAATCTGAGGCCATATAAGACAACTAAAGACATGTGAGATTATTTCAAAAAAGGTCTATAATTAGGACAATACAACCAAACATTTTCAATTAGAATACAAGATTGCTAGGTACTCAAAGTGATATGTCCATTCAAGATTATTTCTTCGGATTTCAGAACTTATAGGTAAAATATGTTGACATGATCTACATCTAAGTACCAACTGAATCTCTGGCTATTATTCAAAAAGTGCATGAGTAGAGCAAGTGAGATTAGTTTTTGATGAAACTATATCCTTAATATGAGGCAACCCGCTCTAATTTGATAAATTGTGATCCTTCTCCTTCTTTGGATGTATGCTTTGGAGAATAACTTCCTGAAAAGTAGCATCTTATGATAATCTATTTTCCAGCAAAACAAAATGCATGGTAATGCAATTGCTTATATTGCAACTCATGGGAAAAGCAAGGGGATGCGACAAATTCAATGCTTTAGCTACAAGGAATACAAACATGTTGTTGTTAATTGTGCAAAGAAATCGTGTAAGAAGCCTGGACATATTATCAAAGAGTGTCCTACTCGTCCTTAAAATTGTCAAGCCAATCAGGCTGTTGTTGCTAATGAAGTTGTTGTTGGTTCAATAACTACTGATAAATCAGCTCTTACTCCAGAAACAGTTCAACAGATGATTATTAAAAAGCCTTTTCATCCTTATGCTTCAAGGCAAGGCACTTAACCATCTTTATCTTGGCTTGTTGATTGCAGCGCATCCAATCATATGACCAATTCTAGTGATACTCTTAGCAATGTTTAAAAATATTATGGAAACATACAGGTTGCTAATGATAGTGAATTACCTATTCATGCTATTACAGACATTAATTCTTCAATTAAAAATGTACTAGTATCTTGTTAGCTTTCTACTAGTCTTATTTCAGTAGGAAAATTAGTTGATAATAACTGTAATATTTGATGAACATGATGGTTGCATTATGCGAGATCAGGTGTCGAAAAAGATACTAACGAAGGGGCCTAAAGTTGGATGCTTGTTTCCTTTGCACTTTTCCTAATTTTGTTTGTTTGGCTAGTATTGTTGTCAACCAAAAAGGTGAAGTACAGAACAAACATTTAGGCCATCCTAATTCGGTTGTCTTATCTTATTTAATAAATTCAGGTTTATTGGGCAATAAAGATCAATTTTCCTCTCATTTTTCTTTTGATTGCTCTGCATGTAAATTAGGTAAAAGCAAGTCTTTTTCTTTACCTTCTCATGCTAGTCGTGCAAAAAATTATTTTGATATATGATCTATAGTGACGTGTGGGGGCATTACTCATATTATATCTCACGCCAACTATAAGTATTTTTTCATACTCATTGATGATTACAACAAGTATACTTGGATTTATTTTCTTCATTCTAAATTTGAGGTGCTCTTTGTCTTTAAAACATTTGTAGCCTATATTGAGACTCAATTTCTTCAAATATTAAAGTGTCCATATCAGATTCTGGTAGCGAATACATGTCCTATGAATTTAATGATTTTCTTAAGCAAAAGGGAATTCTTTCCCAACATTCTTGTCCTTATACACCTCTACAAAATGGTGTCACTTAATGTAATAATCATCATTTATTAGATGTTGTTTAGCTCTTATTACTTGAATCTTTTGTTCCATCTAAATTTTGAGTTGAAGCCTTATGTGCAGTAGTTTATCTAATTAATCGCTTGCCTTCAAGCGTCTTGCACTTTTAATCTCCCTATTATCATCTTTATCATAAGCATTCTAACTATCTTGGTATGCATACTTTTAGTTGTGTTTATTTTGTTCATTTGTCACCTCAAGAGCATCATAAACTTTCTGCTCAATCTGTTAAATTTGCTTTTATAGGCTATAGTGTTTCACACAAAGCTTATGTTTGCTATGATCCATGTTCTAACAGATTTCATATTTCACATCATGTTATTTTCTTTGAAAATCAATTCTTCTTTTCTACCCATGTTGAGTCTTCATCAGAATCACTCATTCTTCCTAATTTTGATAAGGTAAGTACTACTCTTCAGAGATTGAAGCCTAGATTTGTTTATACACAACAACGTCTAACTTTGCAACTTTCTAAGCTTGATCTAACATCTGAGCCTATTTAAAATTCTTTTATGCAGAAAATTAGTTCTCAAATACTATTATTCGACACATGTTTTCATACTAATTTAACCAGTATTTCTATTCCTTCATGTTATTCAAAAGCTACTAAATATGATTGTTGGCGTAAGGCTATAAAAGAAGAACTTCAAGCTCTTGACGACAATTACACATGGGATATTGTTCATTATCCGACTATTCTTAAAGCCATAGGTTATAAATGGGTCTACTCAATCTAGCTTCATTGTTATGGTACTCTATATTGCTATAAGGCACGCCTGCTTGCCCTTGGTAACAAACAAGAGTATGGGGTCAATAATGAAAAGACTTTTGCTCCGGTTGCCAAAATGACTATGGTTCATATGGTCTCGATTATTGCCTCACAAGGTTGGTCACTGCATTAGATGGATGTTAAAAGTGCTTTTTCTTTATGGTAATACAAAGAGGAGATTTACGTGGTTCTACCACTTGGCTTGTGATAGGCTAAATTGTGTTAGCTACAATCTAAGGCAGTGTACCTATTGATGCAGTCTAGCACTAATGGCGAGTATCAAGGTCGTATTCCTCGGGAAAGTGAAAGCCCAGAGTTACTCCTTTGTTCTTTGTTATATTAACCTAAAATAAATGATGAATAATTTCTAAACTAAATAATAACTACAAGCTAAGTTCTAAGGGAGATGCAAGAGTAATTGATAACTAAAATAACCAAGACAAGAAAGCAAACCCAAAGGGAACCTAAACTAGTTGGCAATCAAACAAAAGATAAAGGATTGGTGAGTCTAATTATGCTACCCGTGGATGAATTCTTAACCAAATTCGGTTTCTCTCTCGAGATAACCGAATTCCTAAACCTAATAACCTAAAGTTGGAATCTCTTCCTAACGATTGATTCTTAAATTAGCATTAAGCTTTAATCCGCCTCTATTAAGCTTTGTTAATTCTTAATCCGGCTAGTTAATTATCCTTATCTCTAAGCGATTATTAACCAGTTCTTGCTATTCAAAATTCTAATTGCCAAATGGACTTCTCAATCACACAAAGCAATCTAAACACACAATTCACAACGTCTCATGAATAATATATTATCTTATTAAAACTGAAAGCAAGAAGAATACAAAACTAATCCAAACAATCCAACAATATAATATTAAGCCAACATAGTAAAGAAATCCCAATGGATTTAATCAATCTAGCTAATCATGTTCATTATCAAAATACACAAGAATTCAATTACAACAATGAGTAAAGGTAGAGAAAACCCGATTACACCCTTGGATGAGAGTAAACATCCCCAATTCCTCTTGCTCGAATTGAATCGATTCTTGTTCCCCTTGCTCGATTTGAAAACCAATCAACGAACCTCGCCTAATCTTCAATCCTTGAAGGGAATCCGATTGAAACCTTGATCGAAGTCTCCTTTTCCCTTGGTTTCAGCTCAGAAAACCCTTAGGGAGAGAAAAGTTAGGGTTTTGGGACGTTCTCCCCCGCTCTCTTTCTTTCTTTCCTCTCTTCATTCTTTTAATTAATTCCCCCTGTCGCCAGCCAACACGGTCGTGTTCCTGGCCGTGTTAGGAACACGGTTTGGTGTTCCTGGCCGTGTTACTCTCTGTGGCCGTGCTCCCTAAGAACTTATTTTTCTTTGATGTTTGATGACACCCAACACGGACGTGTTGGTGCCCGTGTTGGGAACACGACCAGTGTTGAAACCAACACGGCCATGTTCAATTTCCTCATGCTCGTACTTAGCTTGTTTCGGCAGCTTCGGCGTCCAATTATGCTCAAATTCTTCCCTTTATCATCCTTTGACTTCTTTTGGACCTAATGCACACAAACAGGAGCATAGGGTGAGTGTTGGGACCAATTCACAACCAAATGTCCATAAATTCAATCTTAAAAACCCCATTTAGATGTGTGTATTTTACGCACATCAAATAACCCCACACTTAGCCCATTGCTTGTCCTCAAGCAATCAAAAGTAAAATAAAGAAAATAAACCACTAAGGAACAATACTTAAACTGACAGACAAGCTAGAGAGCTCCTGCACATATCCTTAACAAGCGTAAGTCAAACAAAAAGAAATGAAGCAATCAATTCAAGTATCACAACCAAGATGCCAATAATTCGCAAAATACTGTCTCAACAAAATTATTTAGAACCAACTCCTCACCAGATTCACTCTAAGTCACTCAAAGTGTTTAAAGGATAGTGTTAAATTACTCAATGCATCAAATACTGCCTTACATACTATATGCTTGCTCTTAAATCCTACTCCTACCACTTATGGAGAGTCAACAACCATGTCAAGAGGTCTTTATAAGGGTTGTAATAGGGATTAGATAAGGGTAGGTAAATTTGGTCAGAGTTGAACCTATGGTGTTCTGTAATGAAATACATGACCTGCACACAAGTCACAATGATCACAAGGGGTAAACAGTGGACAGTAGTCCAAGGTGGAAAATAGGAATCAAGTCAAAATGTTTAGCTCACTTACTTTCTTTCTTTTCATCACCTTTCCCTCTTATTCTTCTATTTCTATATTTTTCTTCTTTCTTTTTTTTTTCTTTTTTTCATAAGGGAAGAACATTCACATAATAGAGTGGGTTTCTTTTTGGATTGAAGTAAGCTGCTACAAGATTCTAAAGCTATTCCCAAGATAAAAATTCCCAATAAAAACAACTCATGTGTAAAATCGTAACCCAAAGCAGAATAAAACTAAGTGGTAATGGAATATGATAAAAAAATGGTGAAAGAAGGGGTTATCTACATAATCAATAAACGAATGAAGGCTATTTGGCTAGAATGAAAAACCTAAGTGCCTCTATCATACCAAAGTGTTAAACGCTCCTTGTGGCCCTCATAAGCATTACCGAGCAAGTTCTAAAAGTAAAGACAGTAATTGGCACTCTCAACAAGAAATAAATACAAGCATATAAAGTGTATGCTTACAATTTAGGCTCAATTTCTCACAAGTGTGCTTTTGAGTAGGTTCCAAACAAAAATCATCAAAATAAAATTAGATAAACCAAAGCAACTTAGTGCAAAACTCAAACTAATTATCTTACATTCTTCCACAAAACTCAACACTATCGATTTTACCCGATCACATGGACATAAACAGGATTTCTAAAAGCAAGTCAACAGTAAAAGCATCGAAACAAAGTGAAAAAATTTCAAAATTTTACAAAAAATTGGATAAAAAATAAACAAATAACTGAAATGGGATAAATGAAATGCGATGTATACACTAGAAAAGGATCTGAATTTCATATACAAAACAATAAAAACACGAAAACAAGTGTATATAAATATCACCACCCCACACTTGAAGGACACACTGTCCTCAGTGTACAAAATATAAGAAATAAAAAAGGAAAAAGAAACTAATACTGCCCTGACTATGGCTCCGGAGTGAAAATAGGTGCATCAGCAGGTATATCAGGGCGTTGGCTAGTCTGTGGTGGAGGAGTGGCTGCTCTCTGAGGATCGTAAGTAGTATCACATGTAGGAGCTGGTGGATCAGCAGGAGCAGCGTCAATAGGAGGCTCGTCAGGCTACTATGTTGAAGGGTGCTCAGTCGGAGAGGGGGGGCCAGCTGGATCATCCATTAGAGGGATGTCAAAATGGCTCTGCTCTGGAACCCGGCTCTGTGGACAGGCAGGGGCAAAGTTTGTAGCAAAAACATCATCAAACATGTCATTAGCCATAGAGGCCTCTAACCTACCTCCCTGCTCAATCAGGGCCTGAAGCATAGCCCTCTGC
Organism: Ricinus communis; assembly: GCF_019578655.1. NCBI lineage: Eukaryota > Viridiplantae > Streptophyta > Magnoliopsida > Malpighiales > Euphorbiaceae > Ricinus > Ricinus communis. The sequence goes on from NC_063262.1 coordinate 13,972,619, forward strand.
CTCTCAAACTGAGTCATCATCTGGCTCTGAAACTCAGCCTGACGCTGTAAAAGGTCCTGCTGAAAAGCCTCTTGTCGAATGAAATGATGCTGCTGCTCCTCTGCCAACCTCTGCACTATAAGCTGCAGCTCTCTAAACTCAATTGGAGAGACTCCTAAAATAGTTGATAAAGAACCAGAATGAGCTGAAGTAGATGCTCTGGAGGAAGACTCCGGAATATTAGAAGAAGGTGGGACATCCTGTGTACCAAGGGCTCGTGGGGCAGGTTGCTCCTCTCCGGAGAGCATTCCTCGCCTATACTGGTCTAGCGGACTCTGCCTACAAGTCATCATCCCCATACTAACCAATTGGGGAAGTCCTAACATCTCCATCACCCCCAGCTTTGTCAGATGTGGTATCACCTCCTCTAAAACTCCTAAGCTCCTAGCCAATCGAGTAATGTAAGTCCCAAAACAGAAAAATACCTTCTTTGAGTTGTTACAAAAGGCACTGATCTGTCTGGCCAACAAATATCCCATGTCGACGGACTGGTGTTGATGCATGCTGTAAAGTATAAATAGGTCCGGTTGGGTAACTACACCACCGATATCTCCCTTGCCAGTGATGGTCCTAGCCAGTAATGCATGCAAGTACCGCAGCCTCGTGTTAGACGACTGGGCTAGCACTATATCCCTAAGTGTCATCGGGAAATCTCGGCCCACATCCGCGGATATGACACACCGCATGTGTATGATCAAACCTCCCCGCATCCCTCGCCACCACAAGCCCAAGTGTACCCCAAACTGCTACACACTAATCGTGAAAGACTGCTCTGCTAGTCTGAAACTGATCGCATCCGATTGTTGGAAGTCCCGCAACTGGCTCTGCAGAAAGAAAGTGTTGGCAAACTCCACAGTCAACTCCCTATATGTTGGTTCATCTATCTCAAAGAAATGCTGAAATGGGGGCGTCTCAAGATATCGGCGACCGCAATGCAAGTCCCGGCCGATCTATCCTACGCCCTTTTTCCAAATCTTTGTGCCTCATTGATTGATATCTCTGCTCAAAGGTGGGCTGCCCTTGGAAAAGTAGGAATCGATGGCGTTGCGGTAGTCTAATTTGGCCTGAACTAGTCGGTGCAGCGCTTGAGGATCGAGAGGAAGAGGAACCATCGGTCCGCCTCCTCTTGTAAACTCCTGATCCTCGTCTGGTGGACATGGTACTTGACAAACGCAATATCCAAAGCCTTTGAGATGAGAAATAAAAAGTGAGAGAGTAAGAGAGGAGAGAATTGCTAAAACTAAAAGGAGAGTAAAATTTTTGGCCATTTCGAAATGAAGTGGTATATATAGGCAGTGTACGGAACACGCCCGTATTCACCAACATGGGCTGTGTTCATGAACACGGTCTAGACATCGGGCCATGTTAAGCGAATTAAAATGTGCTAACTTACCAACTTTTGAGAACACGCCCGTGTTTATGGAACACGGGGACGTGTTGGGGACACGGTCGGGCATAAATGCCCGTGTGGCCTACTGTGAACGTGTTCATCTTAATTTGATTTTCTTCAATTAGAACACGGGTTGTGTTAATGAACACGGTCTTGAACACGCCCGTGTTTATCTCTTTCACACCTGCACAACCAATAAGTCCTCAACTCATACACTCAACATAAATAAAACTTACCAAAAACAAACTGTAAAATCTAATCAAACTAAGTTCACAATAAAGGGTAAATTGTTAAAATTGAAAAATAGAATTTGGGGTGCCTCCCAAAAGCGCTTCTTTTTAATGTGATGAGTCTTCTTAGCTTGACTCATGGTGAAAAGCAAACGGGCGCGATCGACGACCATCCATCCTTCTTCCAAGCAAATGGCTTCAAGTATCCGCTTAGAGGAATAATCGTCAATTTCCTCTTCCCAACTATCAAGCAAGCTGCCAGTATGATGGGCAAAACTCGCTCCTCGTATAATTGCACGTAGTCTTGATGCTCTAGGGGCTCTTCCAATTTGAAATCTGGAGTTTCAACAATTGGAAGGATCGATGGTTGGGAAATTTCTTCAGGAGTGTCGATGGTTTTCTTTAGTCCTTGGCTTAGTTCACTTGCTAGAAGAAACTCGAGCTCCTCCAAGACTTCTTCATTGGATAACTCGTGCTCATCTTCCATTATCGAAGGGACTTGTGGAAAATCTACCAACAATTCCTCTAACTGCAACTCAGCATCATCAACTGTACATTCATGTTGATAGTCTTTCAGAGGAATTATGTTCGCCTCTTCCTTTTTTGGTTCCATCTTCATGTTCAAGAAATCGTCCTGCACAGAAGCATCATCGTCAAACATAGTAGATAAACCAGAAAAATCCTCACCTGAACGTAAAGTGATGGCGCTCAAATACTCCTCGGATTCAGTAGCGTTTTATAGAGTTTCCAATTGCTCTTCAGCTAGTAACTTGAAGATCAAGCCTACTTGATGCTCTATTTTCTTAATTGAGGCTTGTTGACTTTCAAGTACCCTCTCTGTTTGTTGGAATCTATCATCAAGACTTGTAATGAACCTCATCATCAGCTCTTCCGACACTAACTCTTCATCTTGAGTTGAAGGTGCAAGATTAGGGAGATTCCGTGGTTCGGGCCATCTAAGCTCCATCCAAAGGGTGAATGAGTGCTCCACTCTTGATTATAGGTGCTTCCATACGAGTCATTTGGCCAACTTCCTGTATAATTCACCTGTTCATAGTTATAAGAACAATGAGCAACGTCACTATACAATGGACAATCATTACTCAAATGTAAACCATAACAAAATTCACAAAAAACTTGAGATGAAAGGATAGCAGTGGAGAGTTGATCGGTAGCCCTGCAAAACGATTCCACTCGAACTTCTAAAAATGCACGGGTATCCCAATTTTTAGCACTCTCTTAGTTCCTAATCCCATTTTCCAACGTGTCATACAAAGAGTTTAGCATTGAACCTCCTTATCATCTACTATCTGAATCATAAACTTAACTAAATAAATATGTATAAATAAAAGAAAATAAATAATAATAAAAACCATAAAATAGAATAATAATAAAAAATGGCTAAGTTAACAAATAGCAAATTTCAGTCTAGTTTTCAAACATTCCCCGGCAACGGCGCCAAAAACTTGATAGGCTAAACTGTGTTAGCTACAATCTAAGGCAGTATACCTATCGATGCAGTCTAGCACTAATGATGAGTATCAAGGTCGTATTCTTCGGGAAAGTGAAAGCCCAGAGTTACTCCTTTGTTCTTTGTTATATTAACCTAAAATAAATGATGAATAATTTCTAAACTAACTAATAGCTACAAGCTAAGTTCTAAGGGAGATGCAAGAGTAATTAATAACTAAAATAACCAAGACAAGAAAGCAAACCCAAAGGGAACCTAAACTAGTTGGCAATCAAACAAAAGATAAAGGATTGGTGAGTCTAATTATGCTACCCGTGGACGAATTCTTAACCGAATTCAGTTTCTCTCTCTCGATAACCGAATTCCTAAACCCAATAACCTAAAGTTGGAATCTCTTCCTAACGATTGATTCTTAAATTAGCATTAAGCTTTAATCCGCCTCTATTAAGCTTTGTTAATTCTTAATCCGGCTAGTTAATTATCCTTATCTCTAAGTGATTATTAACTAGTTCTTGCTATTCAAAATTCCAATTGCTAAATGGACTTCTCAATCACACAAAGCAATCTAAACACACAATTCACAACGTCTCATGAATAATATATTATCTTATTAATACTGAAAGCAAGAAGAATACAAAACTAATCCAAACAATCCAATAATATAATATTAAGCCAACATAGTAAAGAAATCCAAATGGATTTAATCAATCTAGCTAATCATGTTCATTATCAAAATACACAAGAATTCAATTACAACAATGAGTAAAGGTAGAGAAAACCCGATTACACCCTTGGATAAGAGTAAACATCCCCAATTCCTCTTGCTCGAATTGAATCGATTCTTGTTCCCCTTGCTCGATTTGAAAACCAATCAACGAACCTTGCCCAATCTTCAATCCTTGAAAGGAATCCGATTGAAACCGTGATCCAAGTCTCCTTTTCCCTTGGTTTCAGCTCAGAAAACCCTTAGGGAGAGAAAAGTTAGGGTTTTAGGACGTTCTCCCCCGCTCTCTTTCTTTCTTTCCTCTCTTCATTCTTTTAATTAATTCCCCCTGTGGCCGTGTTCCTGGCCGTTTTGGGAACACGGTTTGGTGTTCCTGGCCGTGTTACTCTCTGTGGCTGTGCTCCCTAAGAACTTATTTTTCTTTGATGTTTGATGACACCCAACACGGACACGATGTTGAATCCAACACGGTAGCTTGTTTCAATCAATTATGCTCAAATTCTTCCCTTTATCATCCTTTGACTTCTTTTGGACCTAATGCACACAAACAGGCGCATAGGGTGAGTGTTGGGACCAATTCACATCCAAATGTCCATAAAATCAATCTTAAAAACCCAATTTAGATGTGTGTATTTTACGCACATCAGCTTGCCTTCGTCCTCTTCTTTAGATGTCTATAAGTTGAAGTGATTGTTGATCTATGGGTTAAAGCAAGCTCCCTGAGCTTGGTTTGGTAAATTCTAATCCACCTTGCTTCAATTTTCATTTAAGCAAAGCCAATAGGACTCAACATTTTTTTTGCAAGACATCTACTGTTATTGTTCTTCTTCTAGTTTATGTTGATGATATTGTTATTACGAGGACATATTCTACCTTAATTACTCGTTTGCTTCAACATCTTCAAGCGTTATTTCATATGAAGGATCTCGGCCCTCTTACTTCTTGTGTTTAGAAGTTAATTATGATTCTTTTGGTATTTTTTTGAATCAACATAAATATATATAAGACTTGCTTAAATTAGTTAGTCTTTAAGATGCCTCTCCTGTTGATACTCCATTGGAAGTTAACATAGAGTATCATAGTAAGGAGGGTGATCTCATTTATGATCCTATTGTCTATCGACAATTCGTGGGTAACTTGAACTATTATTTACAATTGGTGATCTCATGCAACTTCCCCATCATTTACATTTAGCTATTATTCGTCATATCATTCGATACGTTCGTGGGATACTTAGCCGTGGATTGTTCTTTCCAGTTGGTTCTCCTTTTTATCTTGTTGCTTATAGTGGAACTGATTAGGCTGGATGTTCGGATACTTGACGATGTGTCATGGGCTGGTGCATGTTTCTTGGTGATTGCTTGATTTCTTAGAAGAGTAAGAAGCAAACTTGTGTTTCTAAATCTTCAACTGAATTTGAATACCATGTTATGTCTACTGCTTATTCAGAGATTGTTTGGCTTTATGGACTTTTAGCCAAACTTTATCTCAATATAATCCTACTCCATTCCCTGCTGATAACACTAGTGCTATTAAAATTGCTGAAAACCTTATTTACAATGAGCGCACTAAGCATGTTGAGGTGGATTGTCATTCTATTCATAAAGCCTTGGCCACTCATATTATTTCTCTTCCTCATATTTCCACTACTCTTTAGGTAGCTGATATATTTACCAAGTCTATGACAATGACAACATTATCAATTTTTTATGCGCAAATTGATGCTTCTTAGTCAACCAACATCAATTTGGGGGGGGTTGGGGGTGGGTGGGTGGGGGTGACAACATATATCAAGGCATAAATCATGTATTACAATTATAAATCTATTGTAATTAAGTAGTATAGATGTAACTTCCTTATTTAGATAGATCTAATTAGTCATTACTTTCTTGTTTAGATAGACTTAATTACTAGAAATTAGCTTAGCTTTAGTTGATGTAATGGCTAAGAATTAGGGTCGTAGATCCTTACAATTTCTATATAATGAGAGGAACTCTGATCATGAGAGACATTTAATCCCCATGATGTGCATTACTTATTTTAATTAGGGTTTCTTAGCTTGATATGGATGGTACTTATGTGTTTTAGCTTAATTAGGAATTGTCTTTAGTTATCTCTTTTAGTTAGGAAAGTTATCTCTATCATTTTTAAGATATGTTTCCTAACCAAGATAAGATTAGGGCTTTTGAGGCTTATAAAGCCTAAAATGAATTTCTATGTCAAAATTAAAAAAGTTTTATGAATAATATTATCAAACATTTTTCTTTCAAAATTGTTGCTTTGAACCTCGTGTTCTTGAGTGAATACAATCAAACTTATTAAAGGAATTGATCTATCATTTTTGGCAATCATAAGTTGGGATCCAAAGGACTTAGTTTCCTTTAGGTTCTAATATAAAGATCACCTTTTAATTTGTTTTGGCGTCCCTTGGGTGACTTTACTAAATTGTTGAGGGATTTTCTAGTTTATAAGTTATAGGTTCACACATCCTAAGGGTTCATGGTTTCATTCCTTAGTGGTTTAATAAACTTTCATCCTATCTTGTGTCTTTCTAACCATGGAGGACTCAATGGATAGTCATTAGGTATAGCAAGAGTCATATGAAGATGGTAAGTTATCAATAGATAATTCATTGCCCAAGCTAATATTTCATGAGACCTTATCCTAATGATTCTTGATATACTTTAACATATAAATTCTTGGCCAAGTTTGTGTGAATGAAAAGTGTTTTATAGATCTTATTCAAAATATTAATATGCATTCATACAAAAAATGGTTAGTTTAATTATAGATTTACACTTGCATCCATACTCTATGAATCAATTGGGATATAAGAACTTTGAAATGATTGAATTACATTGTAAAGATTGTTCTCGACAAAGGTTGATTGAAACACTTTAAAATCATTCCTATACATTTGGGTGGTCATGATGTCTTGCTGGATGCGAATCTTGATATAATATGGATTAAGTTAATTAATAATTAATATTGAATAAAAGGAATTTGATTCATAAATATATTCATTACCAACATGTTGGAAACCTTTTGGGTCACACATAAATAAGCTATAAATGAAGATTAAAATAAGGCTTGAACCATGGGCTTAAGCTTATATATATTTGGCCTAACTAAAGATTAATTAATTAAGCACTAACAGGCCATGTATATTCGGCCTATGATTGGTCTATTATCCATAAAGTAGTTCTTATACTAAGAGGATCCTGCACATCAGAAACTTGCTGATTCTTTCTGTTCAAATTTATTTTCAGATCTATAAGTTTATAGGTACGGAAAATGATTCTCAGAGCATTTAAAGCTCCCACAGTCGCTTAAAGCGTGAATCAGTTACGAACTTAGATCTAAATCTTCACTGCTTATTATTTCCTTCTATTTCCTAGATCTTGTTCTAATTTGGTATCAGAGCCTTTTGGGTTCCGGGATTAGAAGCATATCTACATTATAAAGATTTTACATTCATTTTAGACTGCATCAGGTTTCCTATAGGCAAGTTCTTCATTTTATGGTCGAGAGGTCCGTGCTTGTCTAGAAAGTTATTTTGGTTTAGGTTAAAATGAATTTAGAACCTTTCTTCCGTAGATCTTCTTCTTTCTCAAATTCTTCCGCCTCCGAATCATCGAGGTACAAAGGTCTAGTAAATAGTGAAGAAATCACTATTGAAGATTTTTCAAAGCATATTGACGATTGGGAAATACCCAAAGTCCAAAAGAAACAAATTTATGAGTTTTCAAAGTTCCCTCTCTTCAAGACTGATTTTACAATCAAAACTGAAGAAAGAGATATCCAAATTTCAAAGCCTTTTGAAGAGATTTATCTCTTAAATCCAAAGACCCTCCAAAAGCATATGGAAAAGGATTATAAGTATATCCACATAGGTCTAGTCCAGGTAGGTATTAAGCCCCTTACCAGAGAAGGTCTAGATACTTTCATATTAGCCGTCCTTAGGGATGCTAGGTTTACAAATTTCTATGATTCCCTGTTAGGTACTGTTGAGTCGAGCCTCAATAAAGGACCTATTTCTTTCAATTGTTTTCCAAATATCACGATTTCTTTAAACGATAAAAATGTTTTAAAGAGCATCGTTCTTCAAATCAAAACTCACAATTACAAAATGCTTGAAGGATCTATTCCGATAGCATTAATTTTCAAAATTCATTACAAAGCTATGATTTCTGCCTTTGGTTCCAAACACAAGCTTCACTCACCAAAAGGAGAAACACTGTTCCTACAAATGATCTATCCAAATCCAACGCAACTATTCCAAAGACCATTCAATGGAAAGACATTACACTTCTAGAAGAATGGATCCTTGAAGGTGCAACCCAACCTACTTCTCCAAAGCAAACAGAACCAAACACAAACCTTAAACACATAGCCCAATATCCAGATGGAAAGGTAAAGATCACATTCAACCGGAAAGTCAACTTCCTCTAGATTTTCCGATGATGGTTCTTCAACCTCGACCATAGATATTGGAAGGGTATCCAAAATTCCTTCAGTTATCTATGCTCCTTACAAAGAACCAATTCCATCTCAAACTCAACCCAGATTTTCAACATCTGATATTCCAAAAACACTCCAGGAATGTTGATTACCAAAGCAACATCCCTGCACTACAGTCAAAGAATGATGACGAAGATATAGAGATAACCCTCTGCCCATCTTCACCATCACCATCAAATCGGCCATTACCCAAAACCTTGAAGCAGAGATCAACATGATTTCAAAAGAGTTTGAAATTGATAAAAAACTCTTGCATGAAGATTTCTATTCAAAGAAAAACCATCTTAAGAAACTTTGGTTTTTTAAGAATTTTTTAAAAGAGAAAGATAGTATTCAGGAAAAATACTATCAATTTTGCATTCAAAACAAAGCCCAAATCAAATTTTTTGATTGGTTTCAAATTTACTGCAAAGAAAATGGCATCCTTTATCCCTTTAAGGATAAGTCCATTAGTCCTGTCACAGTAAGGAACAAAGCCACTGAGTGGAAGGTAGGAGAAAACCTAACTGTCCAGTCTGAACATCCTCCCCTTAGGAAGATAACCATTCCTTATAGAGAAAGTGAGATAGAGGCAACACCTTACAAACTGATAGGCGAAGACCTTGAAAAGAATGTCAAGAATATTGTTCAACAGAACAATTATTCGAACACCTGTCTAAACACTATAGGAAAGCAACTGGTTAGAATAGAAAACCAGATTCAAAAGCCCCCTGTAGTGGTGACATCTCCAATCCCCAGTATTGGTCAACCAAGAGAGTCGAACCAGTCAGAAAAGCTTAAAAACCCAGTTTTTAAGCCTTATCAGCTTACAAAGCCGAGCCAAGACCATTTCCAAAAGCAAACTGAGTTTGCCAAAGCAGTCAGAGAACAGCTGAGTAGATTAGCAACCTCTGAGTCATCCAAAAATCTAGTGCCAGATACTCCTCAAAGCAGTAGGAATATCAGTGCAATAGGACAAGCCCAAAGCGATGAATCCGATGATTCAGGGCTTGAAAGCCCCATTCCAAAACCCTTCAACATCAACAGATTAGGAATCCAAGCCCCTAGATTAACCTGGAATACTCCTAGGAGTACTGCTCCAGATCTAGGAATTGAAAATAGGAACAACATCCTAACCCAGTCTAGATTCAATGCCTCCTCCGTCTATGAATGGAATATAGATGGAATGTCCGAGTACAACATCCTTGGTCTCTTGCAATGATGACCATGGTACCAATGCCTACAAAACCCAAAGTGGTACCTCCGATAGAGCCATTCTTTGAGCTCCCCGATACCGGATTTTCTAGCCGAAGCAAGGATGGTGGGATTATTATCTCACTCAAGCACAAAGAACTCCAAATCCTAGGTGCTATCCAAACCACGGTGAAGGAACTCCCATTCTAGATGAAATAGGAAATCCAATTGAGGATGCGGTGTCAACTCTAATCCTCACTATTTCTCTTCATTTCATAGGAGACCCTTCTCTCAAAGACAAAATGCCGAGCTCCTTAGTAACCTTACCCCAAGAAGCTTAGCAACTTCCAAAGTTACAAAGACACTTTCCTAACCAGAGTCATGCTTAGGGAAGATTCTAGCCAACCTTTTGGAAAGAAAAGTTCTTAGCCGGTTTACCTAAGATTTTAGGTGAAAGAGTTAGGAATACCATAAGAGAAGCCCATAACGGTCAAATCCCTTATGATTTCTACACTTATGGTGAGTTAGTTAGTCTAACCTAGAAAGAAGGTTTAAAGATTTGTCATGACCTTAAGCTTCAAATGGGAGATGAAAAAGACTAGGCAGGAACTAGGTAGTTTCCGTAGCTTGATTTGAGTACAACCCAATAGAGCCCGTGTCTAGTTGCAAAGGGAAATGCAAAGTTGATTCTTATTCAAAGTCTTTCAAAAAGAAGCGATTTTCCAAATATAGAAAGCCTTCTAAAAGCAAGGAGAATTTCTATAGAAAACCATCTTCTTCCAAATTTCATTCTAAATTTCCAAAGAAAGATTCTAAAAAAGATTTTTCAAAAATTACATGCTTTAAATGTGGTAAGAAAGGCCATACTTCGAAGTATTGTAAGTTTTCCAAAAGACTTCTTGAGCTTCAAATAGAAGAAGAAGTTTTGCAAAAGATTTCTGCTCTTCTAGTTGATTCATCCGAATCGAGTTCTCAAACGTTGAGGAAGAATTTTAAATCGATGAAATCAAAACCTCAACTGATTGTTCGGAGAGCTCTTCAAAGAACATTAATATGCTCACTAGGCAACAAGAAGCTCTTCTTGAGGCTGTAAAGCATATTAGTGATCCACTTATTCAAAAGCAGGTTTTAAAAGAGATTTTAAAAACTGAATCTCTGGTTCCTTCTTCTAGTAAGAATACTTATGATCTTACTATGATTTTGAACAAAGGGAAGAAGTTGAAAAACCCTCTTCCTACTGTTCAGGAACTCCAGAAGGAGATTAAAACCATCAAAACAGAACTCAAAGAGTTGAAAGAAAAACAACAAAATGATTTTGTTTTGCTTCAAAGCCTGATCCTCAAACAGAATAGTGATTCTGATTCTGATGAGGAAAATGATTTTCAAAACCTTGAAGTTTCTGAAAATGTTCCTGAAAACTTTATCAATGTTTTAAAGGAAATTACTTCAAGAAAATATTTGATTCAAATAAAGCTTGTTTTCCTTGGTGATTTCCAGATAGAAACCATCGCGTTGTTTGATACAGGAGCAGACCTCAATTGTATCAACTGCGAACTGGTTCCTAAGAGGTTTCATCAAGAAACCAAAGAAAGGCTGACTTCAGCCAATTCTTCAAAGATTAAGATTGCTGGTAAAACTGAAGCCGCAATTCTTAATAATAACATTGCTTTAAAAAATATTTTTATTCTTACAAAGGATCTTCAGCAAACTGTTATCTTAGGGACTCCGTTTATCAATTTGATAACTCCCTTCAAAGTGACAACTGCTGGAATCATTTTCAAAGCTAAAGATTCAAAGATTGTTTTTCCTTTTCTAGAAAAACCAAAAAAGAGAAATTTGAATCTTATCAAAGCACATTCCATTTACAATTTTGAAATCAATGCTTTGATCAAAGGTAAACAGACCCATCTTTCTCATCTTCAACAAGATGTGGGTTTAAAGAGAATCCTAGATCAACTGCAAAAAGATATTATTCAAAGAAAAATTTCTGATTTTCAAATGAAGATTGAGAATGAACTCTGTTCTGATCTTCCAAATGCTTTTTGGAATCGAAAGCAACATATGGTAGATTTGCCATATGAAAACGATTTTTCAGATAAGCAAGTCCCTACTAAAGCCAGACCCATTCAGATGAATGAGTCTTTAGAAAGCCATTCTATGATTAGAGATTAAAGATCTTGAGTCTAAAGGTTTAATTTCAAAGTCTAGATCACCTTGGTCTTGTGCAGCTTTCTATGTCAATAAGAATAGCGAGATAGAAAGAGGAACTCCTAGGCTAGTGATCAACTACAAACCCCTGAACAAAGCTCTTAAGTGGATTAGGTATCCTATTCCAAATAAGAAAGATCTTTTACAAAAACTGCATTCTGCATTCATCTTTTCAAAGTTTGACATGAAATCAGGATTTTGGCAAATCCGGATTGATCCAAAGATCGTTACAAAACGGCATTTACAAATTCCATTCGGTAAATATGAGTGGAATGTCATGCCTTTTGGATTAAAAATGCCCTTCCGAATTTCAGAAATCATGAATGACATTTTTAATCCATTTTCAAAGTTCGCATTGTCTACATAGATGATGTTTTAATCTTTTCAAATTCCATTGAATGACATTTTAAACACCTAGAAACGTTTTTCTATGTTGTTAAGAAAAATGGTTTAGTGGTTTCAAAGTCTAAGATATCTCTTTTCAAACGAAATTAGATTTCTTGGTCATTACATCTCTCGGGGTACAATTACTCCAATTGAGAGATCCCTTGCATTCACTTCCAAAGTTTCCGGATAAAATTTTGGAAAAACCCGACTTCAAAGATTTCTTGGTAGTTTAAATTATGTCATGGATTTTTATCCTAATTTAAACTGTCTTGCAAAGCTCTCGCATGATAGGCTAAGGAAAAACCCTCCTCCTTGGTCCGATCAAAGATACAAAGATTGTCCAAAGCATTAAAAACAAGTTTTAGAAATTCCTTGCACCGATCTAAATTGATCCTTCCGCATTTAAGATTGTAGAAACGGATGCATCGGAGTTAGGATATGGTGGGATTCTAAAGCAAGTTCAAAATTCCAAAGAATGTATTGTCCAGTTTACTCACACCGGAATGATACGAAAAGAATTATTCTACTATCAAAAGGAAATCCTTTCGATAGTTCTCTGTATTTCTAAATTTCAAAGCGATCTTTTAAATCAAAAAGGAAATCCTTTCGATAGTTCTCTGTATTTCTAAATTTCAAAGCGATCTTTTAAATCAAAAATTTCTTTTAAGGATTGATTGCAAGTCTGCAAAAGAAGTTTTGCAAAAAGATGTTCAAAATATAGCTTCAAACATTGGCAAGCTATCTTATCTGTTTTTAATTTTGAGATTGAATTTATTCGAGGAGAATCAAATTCTATTCCTGACTTTCTAACCAGAGAGTTCTTACAAAGGGTAAAGGAGTGATACAAAATGCCAAGAAAATCGAAGTCCAAAGAAGAAAAGTCCACGGCTAGTTCCAAAACCGGCCCAATTTCAAAGCCCAGTGAAGGAAGTTCTCCCTTCAACTTCAAAGCCCATCAGGACTTGGACTGAGATAATCCAAGAAGAAATTAATCAACCGGATCCAGTTCAACAACAAATGGATCCTTTCAAAGCCGAACAAGCCAAACAAATTCGGGGAATGGCTTGCTCAAAGAAGACCGAATTCATTCAAAGGGTGGAAGAATACAAAAGACAAATGGTTCAATCCCTGTCTGAACCATCTACAAAGCAAATTATTCCAAAGCCAGAAGCGACTCCAAAGTCGTCCTCTTCCTCTACAAAGGGTAAAGGTATACTATCTATCCCTTTTCAAAATACCGAGATAGAGATTTTCCCTCCAAATCTATCTCAAAACTCAAATAGTTTTTCAAAGCCAAACTCTCAGGAGATTGTTTTGACGCAATCAAAACGTTTTAAATCAAATGAGTATTTGGAAAAACCTATTTTTCAAAATGTTTTAACCATTGAGGAAGGATTCTGCATAGAAAGCCCCTCAAAATTGGTTTCAAAGATTTTCCCTCCAGGTTGGTTTTTTAAACCCTGGAATATTTCAAAGCCTCGGGCTTATTACCAATCCTTGAGGTTACCGGTTCAGCCAAATTCAAGCATTTCAAAAAGACAAAGCCCATAAAGACCCTCGCATATTCAACATGCACAATCCAAAGAATCCTTCACCCGTCCGATTGGGGTATGGATTTACACTCTCCTCGCTCCTTCCCTACCTCTCTAAAAAGAACCTACCCTTCAAATCTAAACACCTCTTTCTCCTATCGGGATTACCAGAAGCCCGGTTCAATACCTTTCTTATCCAAAACGAAGGAAGAAGCCACTCCGGCTATTCTACTTCGACACCAATATCCAAACCTCCAAAATCCCTTGAATGCCCCGAGACTCTTATTCCGATGTCTTACCCCTGCTCAATCTCTTCAAAGCAAATTACAAACCAAATTCCATGGAAAAGCGTTTTCCCCGCCTTCTCCTTTCCTGTTCAAATTTCTTTTTACCCTGGGTATGTGTATGGTACTTTCACTTCAACTGCCCGATGGTGGGATTACACTTATCCGTCGATTCAAAGTAAAATGGTGGGACAAATTCAACCACCAAGACAAATCGTCCCTAAAAGCCGCTCAAAACTTCTTGACCAAACATAGCTTCTTGCCTCCTAAAGAACAAACAACGTTCTTGGCACGTAAGTCTTTTCTCCTTCCAAAGCTTCAAACCAAGAAGATTTCCTACAACTTATAAAACAGGTCCGAGATGACTTCTTCTAAAGGCAAATCCAAAGCCTCTTCATCATCCTCTTCCGAGCATGATTCGATTTGGATGATCCAATGAGACGATTGTTATGGGATACTCAAAATCTCATAAATATTATCTCCTTCTTTAAAAGCCCATGGGTTAAAAACCAGAAATGGTAGCCCAAGGTTATTTGTGTTGAGACAAAAAGCCCACACTAAGGCCCAGAAAAAGAAAAAGAAAAAGAAAAAAGAAAAAAGAAAAAGAAAAGAAAAGAAAAGAAAAAGATAAAAGACAAAAGAAAAAGAAAAGTCAAAAAAGCAAAAGATTCCTTCAAAGCATGGCCGACAACTTTCTCAAAAGGCGGTTGGCATTATCAAAAGACTCCAAAGCATGTGAAGCATCTCCACAAGACTCCAAAAACAAGTAGAATCATTTCTACTCCACTAAGCAAAGCATCCAAAGCCCGTGACAAGTATCCAAAGCTCCAAGACCTCTATATATAGAGGAGTCCTCCTTCTTCATCCCTCAGAACTTATAACTTAGAAGAACTTAGAAGAGAAAGAGAAGCTCTTCTGTTATCTAGTTCTCACAGAAGAAATTAGAGTGAAAAGAGTGAGTGAGAGAGAGAGAAATCTTGTAACTCCTCTTGTAAGTCTATATTCTTCTTGTTTCAAAATTTTACAAAGTTGTATGTTTGTTTAAAGCTTTCAAAGTTGTTTATATGTTTATGTTCAAAGCCTGTTATTATCAATAAAGCATTCAAAGTTTATTTCTTTGTCTATCTTCTTCTTCCCTGTTTCTTTCATCAAGCGTATGCTCTGTGCTTGCCTCGTAAGAGGATCCTGCACATCAGAAACTTGCTGATTGTTTCTGTCCAAATTTATTTTCAGATCTATAAGTTTATAGGCTGGAAAACAGATTCTGCAAGAGCGTTTAAAGCTCCCACAGGCTGCTGAAAGCGTGAATCTGGCTACAACGCCACGAACTTAGATCTAAATCTTCACTGCTTACTATTTCCTTCTATTTCCTAGATCTTGTTTTTTTGAATAAAATTTAACAAATAATGATTTGTATGATATTTGATAAAAATGATAAAATGTGTTGGGTATTTTTAGGTAATTCATCCAAGTAAAATTGTAAATATTAAAAACATATAGTATGAATTATTAGTATTATGCCCTAGCATTAATTATATTTTAGTTAAACATTTAACTTTATTTATCTATGTTCATGTATGTATGTGATATATATATTGACAATGGATTATGTGAAAAGTGAGACCTAATAATAAAGACACAAAATCTTCCAGAGTAAATATTAAGTTGGCAAATCATATAATTTGTGAAATTATATCAAGCCTCTCCACTATGCAAAATTACAAAAGATTTTTATGATTTATATTATTGGCTAATGAAAATATAGGAAAAATAAAGTCATAAGAGATATCTTTAATAATCTTAAGCATGAGATGTTTTAAAATATATACATTTATTAATTCTCAAAATAGCTTTGAACATGAGAGAATTAATAAAGTGTACATACGTTTACTGAATAATGGATAAAACTTAACTATGTATAATAAGCTAAGAATGACATGAACTTGAGGCCCAATGTACTAGGAGCCTGAAAGGTTAGATTGGATGGTGCGTAATAAAAATAAGAGTTATTTACTAAATTCTAGTATACCAAAATTGGCACATGAACCTTAGGTATGTTAAAATTTTATAATCCAATCTTACTAAAAAATCCAACCCAATTAGAATTTATGTTACTCATTTTAGAAGTGTGAGTGGCGCCAAATTAGTGAGGATACTAGTTTGATTTAAAGACTAAAATCATGTTAGTGTTGCATAATACTGATAAATAATTAATTTTTGTTATTTTTTGTAGTCACCGTGACAACAACGAAACAAGTAACCTACTCAATGATAGATTTTGTAGAGTGCCTTAAAAAATTGAGAATTGTTCTCAAATTTGAGAGGATTTAATATATTTTGGATACTCATGTGCCTTTTCTGCAAGAAGAGGCAAGCGAAGATGAGAGAGATACTGTAGAAAAGTGGAAAGATGGTGATACCCAAGCTACCTATTATATCATGGTATTTATGAGTTTAAAACTGCAAAGGCAACATGATAAGATGAAGGAAGCTGTAAATTTAATTCATCATTTAAAAGACTTAGATGATTAGACAAGTATGACTGCTAGATATGAGATATCAAAGCAGTTGTTTAGGTCCAGAATGTCTAAGGGTGATAATGTTGCGGTTCATGTTCATATTGAGGAATTTAAGAACTTAAAATTTAGCATGGATGGGGATCTACAAACGAATTTGGTTCTTTAGTCCTAAAATCATTCTCATAGTTCATTATGAGCTTCCATATGAACAAGATAGAGTTCTCTCTTCTTGAGCTTCTAAACATGTTAACCACAATATCTGGAGCTATGAAGGGTAAAGGGTAAGGAGACTGTCCTTGTCCATACTTCAGCTATTGGTTCCTCTAAAAAGGGAAAGAAGAAGAACAAGGGAAATGGCATTGCTTCTCACCTAAAGCCTTCTGGAGGATTATCAAGGGCAATGCCAAAACAAATGGCAAAGGGAACTGTTTCTTTTACAACTAAGAAGGTCATTAGAAGAGGAATTGTGCAAAGTATCTTAAATTCTTGAAGGTCAAGGGTAAGGTAAAGGATGTACCTTGAGATAATATGCATGTCTTGCTACACAGATTCTTCTAATTGCTCATTATCTTCTTAGATTTTGAATTCAGGTGTTTCACCCAATATATGTGCATTTGTGCAGGATCTAGAAAGTAGAAGAATCCTTGAGAAGGGTAAGATGGTCTTATAGGTTAAAAATGGAATAATAGTTACTGCTAAGGCCATTAGATCTGCACCTATTAGCTTGCCCGCTTATTATTCTTTAATTCTGAATAATTTTCTTGTTATTCCAAATGCTTATAGAAATATTATTTCTATTTCTAGTATAATTGAAAAAGGTTATTTTCTTAAATTTAAGGATAATGTTTATAATATTCATTTTAGAAATGAATTGGTTGGTATTGGTTTATCGCAAGATGATTTATTTTATTTACAATTGAATGATAAAAAACATGCTAATGAAAGTTTAGTTGTGAATGCAATCACTTAATTTGAATCTAATTTAATATATATGTATGGCATATAAGTTTGGGCATGCTAAACCAATAGATTCAAGTCTAATTCCAACTTGTGAATCTTGTCTTGAAGGAAAAATGATCAGAATTTTGTTAGACAAAGGGAAAAGAATAAAGATATTTTAGATATCATACATAGTGATGTATGTGGACCATTTAGTGTAATGGCTAGAGGAAGGTATTTCTACTTAATAACATTTATTGATGATTAATCATGGTATGCTTATGTATACTTTATGAAACACAAGCATAAATCTTTTAAAAAGTTTAAAGAATTCCAAGGTAGAAATAGAAAAACAAACAAGAAAAAATATTAAGACTCTTAAATCAGATGGAAAAGGAGAATACTTATGTACTGAATTTAGTGAATTCCTTAAGGAATAAGGAATAGTTTCAAAATTGACACCTCTAGGAACCCCACAGTTAAATGGAGCTTCTGAAAGGAGAAACTGTACCTCGTTATACATGGTATGTCTATGATGAGCTACACTAACCTCCCCACTTCATCTTGGGAGTAGGCTTTGGAGACAGCTTGTTACATTCGTAATAGAGTACATTCTAAAGTTGTCCCTACTGCTCCATATGAAATGTGGATTAGTAGGACTCTAATTCTTAAGCACATTGAGATTTGGGATTGTTGGGCTTCTATCAAGAAGCTTAAGACATACAAATTATAAGAAAAATAAGTTGATTGAAGGTTTGTTGGATATCTGAAGGAAATGATTGAAGGTTTGTTGGATATCTAAAGGAAACTATTAGATATTATTTCTATCTACTTAATGATCAAAGAGTTATTATCAATAGAGATGTCGGCTTTCTTGAAAAAGAGTTTATTCAAGATGGAGACATGAGTAGAAAAATGGAATTTGATGGAATATCAAGTGAATAACAAATTGAAAAATTTGAGGCACATTTGTCTAATGATGATCCAATATCTATTGATAATGTCAACACACGACAACCACGTAGGTCAAGTAGAGTATCTCGAGTGCCACAGAGATTAGATTTTATGTATGAGGGTATGCAAGAGTTATTCATTCATGCAGAAGATTGTCATTAGATGACCCTACTACCTATGAGAAAGCTATATCAAAAATGGACTCATCAAAATGGTTGGAGGCCATGGACTCTAAAATGGATTCAATGTATCAGAATCAAGTTTGGAAACTTGTAAATCCACCCGAAGGTATAATATCTATTAGGAATTAACAAGTATGCAAGAGAAAATTTGGTTCAGATGGGAAGATTGAGACCTTAAAAGCCAGGATGGTAGAGAAATGATATAGTCAAAGACAAGGCATTGACTATGAGAAAACATTTTTGCCAGTAGCCATGTTGAAATCCACTAGAATTCTATTGGTCATTGCTGCACAATATGATAATGAAGTTTGGTGAATGGATAGCAATATTACTTTCCTTAATGGATACATTGAGGAAGATATATATACAGAACAACCCAAAGGTTTTGAATCAAAGGGTGGGTCTCATAAAGTGTGCAAGCTTAAGCAAGCCTCAAGAAGTTGGAATTATCATTTTGATAAAGCAATAGAATCTTTGACTTCATAAAAATGAAGATGAGCCTTGTGTTTACAAGAAGACTAGTAGGAGTGCAATCATTTTTCTAGTCTTGTATATAAATAATATTTTATTAATAGGCAATGACATCAGCAATGCTCACATTAGTCAAAGTTTAGTTGTCTATTACTTTTTACATGAAACATTTAGGAGAAGCAACCTATATTCTAGGAATTCGAATCTATAAGAATAGAGCGAAAAAGACTACAGGTTTATTCAAAAGACTATACTTAAAAAAGTTGTTGAAGAGATTTAACATGCTTGATTCTAAGAAAGGACTTTACTAGTTAGGCATTGTATTCATCTTTCTAAAGGGATGTCTCCAAAGACTCCTAAAGAAAGAGAAAGGCCAAAGTCCATATGCTTCAGTTATTGGGAGCTTAATATATGCTATGTTATGTACAAGGCAGATATTGCCTATGTTGTTCGTTTGACTAGTAGGTTTTATTCTACTACTAGAGAAGATCACTAGACAACTGTAAAAAAAAATAAAAAAATAAACCTTTTTAAGTACTTGAGAAGAACTAAGGATTTAAGTTTATTTTATGGAGAGGGTAACTTGACTCTAGAAGACTTCATTGATTCTGATTTCCAATCAGATATGGATGATAAAAAGTCTATCTTAGGCCAAGTGTTTATTTTCAATGGAGGAGCTGTGAGCTAGAAGAGTTCCAAATAGGAAACCATAGATGACTCCACTACAAAGGCGGAGTATATTGCAGCATTAGATGAAGCAAAGCAAGCTTTTTGGATTAAAAAGTTTGATTTAAAACTAGAAGTGGTCCTAACCATTTTATATAGAGTACATTTGTCATAATAAATAGCTCAAGCCAATGAGCCAAGCTCTCATAAGAAATTCAAACATATAGCATGACGATATCATATCATCCGAGAGATTGTTAGGAGAGAAGATGTCTTTGTGTAAAAAAATACCAGCTGAGAATGCAACTGACCACTTACAAAGCCTATGACTGAACAACAGCTAGATCACCACCTAGAGAGGATGAGACTTAGATACTGTAGAGATTGGCTTTAGTGAAAATTATTAGTGATGTATTTACAATATTTGGAACATGTGTATTTGTACAATATTTACTGAGAAGCTTATAATTTAATTCAATTAATTCTTTACATTATATTTTAATTGATGAGTTCGATATTATTAGATAAGATATTAATTCTCAAAAAATTGAGAATATGAGTAATGAATGCTTTAGCACTAGTATTATGAACAAGGTTTCCAGTTGTAGGAATTTTTTATTGGGCATCACTAATCTGAAAGACTGGCTAATTGTTTGTTATTCATGTTTAGTATGAGATACGAATGATGATGGAATGGGGAGTCTCATGAAATTTGATATCTGATACTAAAATATGTAATAGGGAATAATTGGGTGGCAAGTATACTAAATAGTAATGCATTTGATAATAAATTACATAGAGTTTACTTCTTGTCAATAATTTATTATGAGACTTAGATGATATGTGTAATCCTTATTCCTGAGATGACATAGTTATCTTATATATGGGTGATTTGTTAATGCTTATTTATTAGTTCTAGTTATGGACTGATGCTTGCATATAACAACTTTAATTAATCATATATGAAGATATATGTTTATTCAATAAGAAATTCATTACTTTAAAGTGAACAAATAATATATTCTATGCAATCATATATAGTTTTTGACAATGAAGTTTCTTGCCAGAATAAAATAATTATTGGAAAAAGGTGTTTCTATTTAATCATTGATAGTCAAGTAATTCATATGTGATCAATGCATTAGATTAGATCAAAATGAGTCTGACATCACCTAGACTCTTACTTAATTGGAATATGGGATAATGGAATGATTTAATTATTTATTAATCTAAACCATTACAGGTTCATCATGAGATTACTTTTCATCACTATTTAGATAGTCATGATATACTACTAGGTATCACTCATGACTTATGAGAACTTTAAGGGTATTAAGAGAATATCGCTTATTATTATTTATGAAGTGTCATAATGTTTCTCATTGCTAGCTTAGTGATGAACCTATGAAGTCACGTACAATAAGAGAAATAGGAGCAACTTATGAGTTAAATTTGCATAACCTGCAAAGTACTAGCCATATTTAATGGAAACTCTCACTGAAAGTAGAATTGATTTTAGTGCAAGTAGGAGATTGTTAGTAATATGCCCTAGAATTAATTATATTTTGGTTAAAGGGTTAAATTAAATAATTAATATATATTTATTAAAAAGAGAAAAAAAAATTTAAAAAGAGCTCTAATTTATCTTTTATATATATTAATTACAGACTAAACAATACAGTCTTTTAAGAAGAAAACGGCGTAGAGATTTTAGTGGCTGCAGGAGAAGATAAATCTAGAGTTCTTTTTCTCTAACTTTGACAAAGAGTTTAGAAAAGAAGAAAATCAGATCTCTAAACTATTGATCCTATTTCTTTATACGGACAGACTAGAAGCTCTACAATTGGAGAGCTAGAAAGTCGAATCATCAATTTCGCTATTTTTACGCTACAATAAATAATTTTAATTATTTTTAAAATAAATCTAAATATTTAACTATATAAAATACAATTTGATCTAGTAGATATAAAACTTGTAATACGTAATACATTGTGTGTTTAGAATTTTACATCTTAAACTGATTTTAATTGATTTTTTTTTTTTTTGTTTCACTGTACTGTTATTAATTGAAACTTTTCTAACATAAATGCTATTGACACATTTTCTTTTTTGAAAAGGTAAACAGTGTAATTTCGTCTTCAAATTTTAATCAATTAGGGTATTGACTTGGTCCAAATCAAAATGGAGACAAGAGTCAAAAGGGTGAAGCGAAGAGTCGTTCAAAGTTTACCACTTAATCACCGACCACACTCGGAGTCTACTCTGGTGCTCATGTAGTCCTGGCTCTAAATGCATTTCCCATAGGCTGACATATTCAGAAATCTCCTACTAGAAAATTCTATTAACATCAATGTTATTAGTTTAGAGTTTTTTATTTAATTTATATAATTTTTTTATAGTTTATTTGAAATATATCGACTTTTTCTGAATTATTTACATAATATATTTTATATGCTAGGTGTTTATACTATTATGTTATCATAACTATTTTAGCATTTTCAATGAAAAAGATTGATATGTTGTTTACAACAAATGGAAAAAGTATTTGGTTAATTCTAATTTTGCATGGTTAAAAGAGTATAAATACAATACAGATAGAGTTAGATATTTCATTCGTCCGGAAAAGATAACTTTGCTTTCTGTTTCATCTGTATTAAATTATAGACTATTCCTTTTAAAGAAATATAATCAATTTATTAATTTAATATATATGAATATATTCTTATTTAATATATTCCACCATTAATACATCACTAATTTTTATTGGTTTGTAAATTATTTAATTATACAATTTTATATATATAAAATAAAAATATGTATTTTTATTTTACTTAAGCTTAATTGTTCAATTTCAAGTAATATTAGTCAAGAAAAAATATGGAAAAAAATATTTATAAATCGATCTAATAGATGTGTTGTTATCAAAACTCAAGTCTAAAACGTGTGGACTGACTATTTAACAGGCCTAGCCAAAAATTGCATATCACAAGGGAGACGAATTAGTCTTTTGTACTTATAGATTAGTTTATTTAAATAAAAATAATTAAGAGTTATTAAAAAATAATTTTTAGAAGTCTTATGTTGAAAGAATTAATCTGCAAAAGAAATCTCTACATATTTAGATGACTAATAGAGACCAGACACACTACTAATTATTCATTATTTGTCCACCATTCTGCTCTCTATAAGTTTTCTCTATAGTTCTTCATCATAAATATTTAGTTTTAGGTTTTTGTTACTTTCTCAAGATAAATAATGCTTTTGGAAAGTAAGAGTGAGGACCAATCATCTTTCTATCTTGAGGAATTTTTGAATTTAGAGGGAGCTTTTATTTTCAGTTACTTTTATGTTTAACTATTTGATTACTATGATCATGAAATTAAATACGTTAGGCTAATTTTTCTTAGTATTTAGTTTAGCCTATTTATTTTGTATGAATCTTGTAATTTTTATATTTAGTGAATAATTTATTTGTCAACGTATCTTTATTAGTTTCACTTGAGAGTACTAAGTTTGACACATCAAATTTTTGGCGCCGCTGTTGTTGGGGAACTGTATTCAAATTTTATTAAATTGAGTAATTATCAAGTTTTATTTTGTATTTTTGCGTTTAGTCTATGTGTTTGTGTTTTGTTTTTAAATTTTTAAGTTATTAAATCTGAAACTTTTTTTGTTGTTTTGTATGCCTAGCAAGAAAATCAAGGTGATTCATCAACTTAAAATTCATACAACTTGAGATCAGCTATTAAAGAGGCAGCATAAGATCAAGAAGTAGAGAGTGAGTTTATACCATAAAATTTAGACAAAAAAGACATTGAGGAAAAGATAGAGGAAGAATTAGAAGAAAAGGTTTAAATAATGGCAAACGAACAAAGACAAGTAGCAGCTGAAAGACAAATGGCTATCAAGAATTATGCTCGGTCTATAATAGGTAACACTACTTCATACATACTTCTAAGTGATACATCTAGGAATTATGAACTTAAGAATATTCATTTTGACATGCTTCTTTCAATTTATGGTGTGCCTAGTGAGAATGAATTAACATTTATCAGAGAATTCTATATTATAGTTCATATTTTTCCATTATCTAGATTAAATAAGGACCAATTAAGGATGAAATGCTTTTCTTATTTATTGAAAGAAAAAGCAAAGGCTTAGTTAATGATTTTGCTTCCTAATTCTCTGAAAACTTGGAGTGAAGTTTATGAAAGGTTTATGAGTAAGTTTTACTCACATCAAAAGACTAAAGAATTAAGAATTGAAATTTCTAATTTTTATCAAAAGGATATTGAATCTTTTCATAAAGCATAGGATCCCTTCAAAACTCTTTTATTGCAGTACCTACACCATGCATACCCACTTCCAATAACCAACCAATCATTTTATGATAGGTTGACACAACAATATCAATGTGTGCTTGATAATGTAGCTCGAGGTACTATGTTAGAAAAGAAAGCTAATGGGGTTTATGATATTTTTAAGATATTAGGAGTCAATTCTCATTACAAGAGTGTAAGAACAAAAGGAGTAGAAGTGAATCAAGTAGTAACTAATAGTGCGATGACTATGCAAATAGATAAATTAACTAAATAGGTTAAAATACTTGCTTCAACTAAAAATGTACTAAGTAATAAGGTTTGTGGTATTTGTGGTCATGGTGTAATGTTTGCTAATCTTTTGAGACTTATGCAAGAAATGATTTTGAACAGGGTATATTTGATGGAATCCTATTATCCTAGGCAACCTAAGAATAATCCTTATTCTAAAACCTATAATCCAAATTGGAGAAACCATCCAAACTTTTTCTAGAGAAATAATGACCAAAATCCGCCATAATTATTGAGAAATCATAATTGCTCTCCAATATCAAAGCAAGAGCCTCAATATTGAAGAAATCCAAACCTTCTATTACAAAACTAAGGACAAGCCCCTCAAAGGAAACATAGCTTGGAGGAAATACTCTAATCTTTTATGAGCTCTACCAAATGATAGGATGGAGAGGAATGAAAAGAAAATTGACTCTATTGAAGCTTCAACGAAACTTTTAGAAACTCAAATTGAGAAATACTATTGAGGCTGTGTAAGAAAACAAGAAAGGAAAATTTCCAAGTCAACTTGAGCAAACTAAAGCCATTACAATTCTTAAAGATGGTGAGTTGTTTGATAGTAATGTTAAAACTTTAATTGAAAAAGATTCTTCTTATGCAGGCACACCAAAAGATGATGGATTAGTTAATATGAAAATCACTAGTGGAGAAGTACAAAAAGAAGGAATATTGGAGCCCAACCTTGGGCAGAAGGAGAAAGAAAATGAGGCATTTTCAGGACCTAAGTTCCATAAGGTATTGAGGCTTACAAATTTTTTATATGCATTCTAAAGTTAACATTAATCGGCCATTTTAGGATATTATTAGGAGTATGTCGGATTATGCAAATTTTTCAAGGAGCTAAATACTAAAAAATGGAAATAATAAAAAAGTAATGGTTTCTGAAACAACAAGTGTTGTTCTTCAATAATAACTACTCCTAAGATGAAAGATCCTGAGAGCTTTACCGTTGATATTACAATGGGGGACAAAAAAGTTGTAAAAGGGATGTTGGATTTGGGACAAGCATAAACTTGATGCCTTACTCAATTTATGCACAACTTGACTTATGAGAATTGAAGTCAACCATAATATCTCTAAACTTGCTGATAGATCAATTAAGTACCCAAGAGGCATAGTGGAGGACTTACTAATTTAAGTAGGAAAACTAATAATCCCTACTGATTTTGTGGTTCTTGACATGAAAAATACACTAGCAATGGATAAGGAGAAAATTATACTCCTTGGTAGACCTTTCATGGAAACTACCAAAATAGTTATTGATTTGCACAATCGGAAGCTAACTATGACAGTCTTGGAAGAGACTGCTGAATTTAAAATATTTGATTCTCTAACTCTATCTCCTTGTTTTTCAAATGATGAACGTTCATATAATGATTGTTTAGACTATCTTGTGTATGAAACTTATTTACATGATATAGATGATAAGTTAGAGGTTTCTTTAGCATTGAAAAAAGTAGAAAAGAAATTAGAGGATGATGTCTTAGACTTTCATGATAAATTACATGAAGCTATTCCAATGTCACTTGATGAAAGCATTAGCAAACCTTTAGAATTTCCTATTAAGAGTGAATTAGAGATTACCTATGAAGCACCTAAATTTGAACTTAAAGAATTGCTTACAATACTTAGGTATGTCATTTTAGGAGAGAGAAATACATACCTAGTAATTGTAGTATTTGATATTTCCCCTTCTAAAGAAGAGACAACTATTAAAGAATTGAGAAGACTTAAAAAAGTCATTGAGTGGCAAATTTATGATATTAAGGTATTAATCTAACTATGTGTATGCATAAAATTATTTTAGAGGATAATATTAAAGCTCTTAGAGATAAAAAATAAGGCTTAATACTAATATGAAAGAGGTGGTGAAAAAGGAAGTGCAAGAATTATTAGATAAGCCCTGTATATATAATGCCTAAAAAGTTACGAATTACAGTTGTTAAGAATGAGAAGAGAGAGTTGGTTCCCATTAGAATGACTACAGGATGGAGAATGTGTATTGATTACATGAAGTTAAACACAACAATAAAGAAGGATCATTTTTTTTCTTCCTTTTATTGATCAAACTTTAGAGTATTTAGTTGGACATAGATTCTACTGTTTTCTTGATGGTCTTTTAGGTTATTATCAGGTATCCGTTGCACCTGAAGATGAAGAAAGGACAACATTCATATGTCCCTTTGGAACTTTTTCATTTAGAAAGATATCATTTAGGCTTTGCAACGCACCTGCAACATTTCAGAGATGTATGCTTTGTATTTTCTCTGATATGTTAAAATACTGCATAAAAGTATTTATGGATGAATTTTCAGTTTTTGGCTCATCATTTGATGCATGTCTTAGTGATTTGACTCGTATGCTTGAAAGATGAATTAAATGTAATTTGACTTTAAGTTGGAAAAAGAGTTATTTTATGGTTTAGCATAGCATTATGTTAGGACATATTCTTTCTAGGAAAGATATTGAAGTTAATAAGGCAAAGATTGATTTAATTGATAAATTACCACCACCTACTTCGATAAAGGGCATTAGAAGTTTTCTTGGTCATGTAACATTTTGTAGGCGTTTCATAAAAGATCTTTTTTAAAATTGTATGTCCCTTAACTAAATTGTTGGCTAAGAATGTGAACTTTATAGTTGATGTGCATGCCTTTCTACTTTGAGTACCTTAAAAAAGAAGGTGACTAGCGCACTAGTTATTGTTGCAAATGATTGGTTTATTCTTTTTGAAACCATGTGTGATGCATCTGATTATGCTATAGGAGTTGTTTTGGGACAAAGAGTTGATAAAGCTTTACATGTTATTTATTATGCTAGTAAAACTCTTGATGATGCCTAAATGAATTACTCCACCACATAAAAGGAATTTCTGGCTGTTTTGTTTTCATTAGATAAAGTTAGATATTATTTGGTTGGGTCTAAAATTATTGTGCATTCAAATTATGCAAGACTCCCTCATGCGCATCTAGTGCAGTGTCTCTGTAACGTTCATAAACCCCCTCCCCTTCTCCCTCTTGTTTAGACATTTAGCGGGCCTCTACTTTTCTTTTCATTAATGAAACCTCCTTTCCCCTTTCTCTAATAATAAGGTAAGCATCTGGTAACGACGTTATGTAAGATATTTTTTAACTAAGCCAAATGCTAAACTACGACTTATTAGGTGAGTTGACCTAAGGGTTAATTAATCCCTATCTTGATCTTAATAACCAAATTGAGAGTTGTTAATAAAGATTTTGAGTGTTTATATGATAGCATCAAGAGTGGACAAAGTGTGGACTAAAGCGCCTTAAGCTTCTTAAGAGTATTGTGAAAATACCCGAAAAGTGCGAAGGCGCTTTTCAAGTGGTCAAAATTGACCACCTATATGGAAAGTTACCTCAAAAGATGGCCAACCACTTAAAGACACCTGGCAGTCAACAAGTCTTCCTAGTAAGAAGCATAAGGGTGCTTCTGAAGCATGAGGACGACTCAAATTATGATAAAAGCAATAAAATAGTAGAAGGTTTCGTGAGCTGAAGCATGAGAGCGCTTCTGAGCATGGACAAAGCATTCGTAAGGGCACCTTCAAGGCGCGAGGACAGTTTTTATAATTAATGTTAAGTTAGTTATCGTTGTAAAGACAATCGTTATTGTAGTACTGTAACAGTCGTACATAATAATAATAATAATAATAATAATAATAATAATAATAATAACTATTAGTCTTATAAATTTAATGGATATGATTAGAGTAATGAGTTTTTATCTTATTTAATTTGATTTTTATTTTATTTTTAAATTAGAATGAGTTAAAATAGGATTTTAATACTAGATAAAAATAAGGGGTTTATGAAATTATATCTAATTTACTTGATTTTCAAGTAATTAATTAAGTAAGTTCCATAAAGGGGAAATTACTTTTTATAAATGTCACACTCAAATTTTCTCTCAATATGAATATATGAATTAATATTATATTTGGAAGTTATAATAATATTTTTATAAAAGAATTTATCATGGAAAATGATAAAAGTTTAGTTAGTAAAATGGTAACGGGTTTAATTAAAAAAAAAGGTTACCAAATTAATCAATTAAGTTAATTTAGTGTTAGAATTAGATTGAAATTTAATTTTGAGGAAGGCCCTAAAAGTATAATTGAATTAGTAATGGGTTAAAATGGAAATTATCATCTCTGGTATTTCTGTAAATTTGTGTCGGTAGAAGTATTTTAGTAATTTCTCTATTAAAAGCAAAGGTAAGTAAGTAATTATACAGTCTTCATAATCTAATTTGCCCCAAAACAAGTAGTTAGGGGCTTAATTGAAATACTAAAGAAAATTTAGAGGGTTAAATAAGAATTTACAGGGGGCTAATAGTTAGCAATTAAAAAATAGAGGGACTAAATGCTCTTGTGGGAAGAAAAAGAGAGAAGAACGAGTAAAGGACGAAGGAGGAAGAAGAAGAAGCTTGGCCGCCATTAATGGCAGATAAAGGAGGAAGGCTTTTGAGGTGCGGTGGAGTTGGCTAGAGACGGAGGAGGCACCGATGAGTGCAATAGCAGCGATAGCAACAGCTGCGGCGGCCTTAGGCGACAGGAAATGGCAAGTAAAAAACTAGCAGCTCCTAAACATTGTTCATGGCATTTTTGGCAACCTTTGGTAGCAATCTTGGTCTTAAAAGAACTAACAGCAGTTGGGCTACCATTTCCGCCCAACTCCGCTCCATATGGCTGCCAGAATAAAGAGATCCGACGAGAGGAAGATTATAAGGGCAACTAAGGTTTTTGAGGTTTTTCGGCCAATGTCGTTGTGCATCAGATGATCAGAGGAAATGTTTTTTATCTACTCGTCATAAGCTTTCCTATGACACCCATTTCGTAGCGATCGGAGTCCGTTGAAAAATTAATGTCCGAAATTGTTTACAATGTTTTGAGCTTGATCGGTGTCTTGATCGGAGAGTCAAATTTCAAGTCCGTAGAATATGCTTGGATTGTCGATTGGACTCCAGCGGCTAGAGGCGAGTAGACTGATTTAGCATGCGTCTAGGTAAAATACTAATTGTTCATTATTTCTTTGTTGATCTAAATTCTTAATAAACTAATTTTATGATTTGTTAATTAGAAACTATGATATATGAAAAGAAATATTGGTTAGTGTTTACATTAAGAATTATTATTATTATTTATTTTGTTTATTACTATATATATTTATATATGTAGAATTAAGAGGTAAATGAAGTAATAGGAATTTATATTTGATAAATTAGGAGCATTGTTTTTAGTTTGAAATAATTATCTTGGATATGATTTAATAGAACATAAAATCATAGCTAGAAATTGTAATAATTAATTAATTATATCTAATTGAGATTCCAACTAAATGATTAGTTTATAATTTAATTTGAGTGTCTTATTAGTAAATAATAATATGATAATAGAAGAAAATTATATTATGTTTTGAATAAATAAATTAAGAATTTATATATAAATGTTAAAGAAAATCAATAGAATTGTATTAACTATATGATAAATAATATGGTTGGAATAAAATAATTAATTTGGGTATGATGCTTAATTTTTAAGATAGATTAGTTATTAATTTTTAAATACTCAAGGTTAATTATAATAGTTAATAAATAAGTATTAATATTGAGAAATAAATTTATAAGAATAATAATCATTATTAATATAGTTATTGATCGGTATAGAGGGAAATAATTATAATAAAAATTCATGTGCTGGGAAAGTAATTAGACAGGGTAAAAATATTTATCAGTCAGTTGTGAATGATAAATTGTCTGATCAGAGGGAGAGCAAATTTAACAAAAAAAATTATTTTTGAAGTCTCGAGTGGAAATTGTTGTGGGATGTGCTGTGTGAATTTTCTTGTAGATCTTAGACCCACTTTTACGAAGAGAATTAGTTTGTTTTATAGGGGAGGTGCTGTCGAAATCGGTATAATTAATTGATTGAAATAGATAGATAATTAGTAGGATTATGCTAAAATAAGATTCAAATTTAAGAAGTTAGAATTAGATTTTAGATATTCAAAAATAGACATTGGTTGAGGATTATTAGGAATAGGATTTAGAATTTATGTCTAAAGTATGTTTATGTGTGAAGTTCTGGGATTATACGCTCGGATAGCTATTCGGAGAAAATTAATAGAGAACTTTAGTGAAGGTACAATCGGTTGAGTCCTGCATACCAGGTGAATAGATAAACTTATAACATCAAACTTTTCAGTAATATATTATTTATAATTATATTTATATGAATTGTTGAAATGTTTCTACGAAAAGTTATTTAGTTTAGATGTATTTCTAAACTCTACTATTTTCTATAGAAATTGGGAACAACAAGTGATATTTTAGTTTTCATCTTATAAATGAATATGAGATTATATAGCTGGATAAATGTCCATACACTCATTTATGTGCCTATAAGATCACACATTGGGCGTCGGGTATTATCAGATTATACTGTCTTTGGGACAGCACTTAGTATACATATAACCTTTGAGGCATATGTTAGGTGGTGCCTTTCGGGGCTTACTATTTGCATATGACTAGTTATTTGCACTTTGGGATCTGTATAGGTGAGACGTCTGAGCGCCCAAAGTTGCTAGATATCAGTAGGATACATCTATGAGTGTATATTGATTTCGACTAAATTATTTATTGTGTTTGTTATTATTTTTCTTAGTATGATATTTTAGTTTGAGATTTTATAGTTAGTTGATTTTAGATTAGAAAAAGATTTTGCAGTTTCGAATACTTATGAAAGTGATTCTTTATTTAATTAATTTTATAAAAATTTATTTTTCCAGCTAGAATATATTTGATCCAATATTTATGTTCGAAATAATAGCAATATTTTCTCCTGCGGATTAATATTCAAGAATAGTTTAGCTTTGTATGAATTTTTTAATTAAATTTTTGTATGTTCCCTTTTTTCTGTTTTTTTATCCCCCAACTAAGTTTTACTCACCCCAATTTTTCCCCACCAGTGTTATGCATGAGGTTTAAGAGTCAGATCAGGATTGAAGTAGTAGCAGTTAGAGCTTCAGGTTGATAGACTCCACGGGCCGGGAAATAGAAGATTAGAAATTGGATAGTTAGGCCTAGACTGGGGCCGACTTGATTTTGGACAAGCCCGAGCCCGCCCAGGCCCGAAAGTTTTTTAATATCTCTGAGCCCAAGCCCGAGCCCGAAATTTTTTAAAAAGCCCTGCCCGGCCAATTCTTAAACCTGTATAAAGAGGTCGGGCCCCGACCTGCCTGCAATGTACAACAAGGTTGTTTAAGGTTTGATATTATTAATAACATGGAAATTATAAATAGGAATAATAGGTAGTTAAGTGGTTTATAACACTCAATTATAAGCTGAAGGTCATAGGTTCGAGTCCTAGGTATGACATTTTTTTTTAACTAAATTAGACCTCGGGCCAGGCCGGGCCGGGCTTGGGTTTTTATATAAATCTCAAGCCCGGCCCGAGGACTACGGGCTTTCATCGGGTTCGGGCCGGGCCGGACTTGTACACAAAAATTATTGTCCAAGCCCGGCTTAGGGGGTACCCAAGCCCATGAACAAATCTAGTTAGGCCCAATTCGGGCAAGGACATTACAAGTACCACGTGTCTGGAGCTGTTGGAGATTAAACATCTATTTTCAGGAAGCGCGAGGTGTTCTTCTTTGGTATTGAGTCCATAGTGGTTAGTCTTAGAAGGGTCCTCTAATTTGAGGTGAGCCTTCTTAATATGACAAAACATATTTATATGCCCAAATTTCATACAATAATATTGGATTTGAGGTTTCTTTTGTTCAATAATCTTCTTGCTTAGGATTTGGGTCTCACCACATTTCTATATTTATCATACATACAAGAACATATTTTATAAGCATGTGTGTGCTTGTTGGCATTCTTATTATACATGAAAGCATGATTAGTTCTTTGAGACTTACCTCTTGGACCTTGTGGTGCCTTTCCTTCTCCTTTAAGGAGAGGAGACCTAGTGTGTGCTTTAATCTCCTTTGATACAACCTCCATAGTTGATATTTGAGGTATAAAGATTTTAATAGAAAGGGAACTAGATAAAGCTGATGATTATGAATTTCTATTGAAGTCTAGACCATATTTAACAAGAAAAGATCTTTAAGATACAATAAGTGTATTCAAAGCTACATGTCCTTGTGAAACTTTGAAATAGAATTTCTTAACTCCTCTACTTC
This sequence comes from Ricinus communis, assembly GCF_019578655.1. Classification (NCBI taxonomy): domain Eukaryota; kingdom Viridiplantae; phylum Streptophyta; class Magnoliopsida; order Malpighiales; family Euphorbiaceae; genus Ricinus; species Ricinus communis. The sequence continues at coordinate 14,005,129 of NC_063262.1, forward strand.
ATTTTTAAATTATTATTTTCTTTATGCAACTTATTAAGTGGGGAGATTTTTTAAGAGACTTAATTTAAAGAGACTTTAGCTCCAAATTTGGAAGTAAGACTTAAAACTCCTTTAAAATCATTTTCTAGTTTTAAACTTTTTTCTTTATAAAACTTCATTTTAGAATAATACTTTTCACATTTTGAAATTATGGCTTCTAAGAGTTCAATATCAATCATCTCATGTTTATCGTTACCACAATCATTCTCACAAGTATGAGATGAAGAAAATACCTCATGGGAGTTCTCTGCCATGGCCATAAAGCAAAGGTTGCCAACTTCTTTTTCATCTTCTTCACTTGAAGAACTATCATCCCAAGTTGCCTTGTATGCTTTATTTTCTCCTTCTTCTTGTTCTTGCTTTTATAGCAATTGACCTTGACATGGCCTTGCTTACTACATCCATATCTAATTATATCTCCATTTTTGCTTCAAGGAGATTTTTTGAAAGGTCTCTTATCTCTTTTCTTGTTCTTAATGATTTTTTTGACCTTTCTAGAAAGCATGAAAAGTTCCTCATTCACATCATCATTTGATCCGAATGCACTTGAGCTTTCACTTCTTCATGATGCCTAGTTGAGCTCTTGAGGGCAAATGACTTCTTTTTGCCTTCTCTTTCCTTTTCTTACTTTTCCTTCTTCTTGAGAGCCATCTCATGAGTGAGAAGCTTACTAATAAGTTCATCCATTGAGATTTACCTAAGTCTTCATTGGCCTCTTCAATACTTGCAACCCTTGAGCTATAGTCCTTAAGAGAGAATGTCTTAAGAATTTTATTATTGATGTCAATTCACTCATAGTGCTTTTTAAATTTTTTCACGTTGTTAATAATGGTTAGAAGTCATTTTTTCATCATTTTTTTCATATCGGTGACACTCTTATTAGGCTTTATTTTGAAAAGCTCATATTCTGTTATGAGCAATTGAACTTTTCTCGACCTTACTTTCTTGGTCCCTTCATGGTAATTCTCCAATGTCTTTCAAATTTTGAAGGTGATGGGAAGATGTTGAAATCTTTCACATTCTTCTCTTGATAGAGAGCTCAAAAGAATTATCATTGCTCTTTTATTTTTTCCATTGGCTCTTCTATGGGCCTCAACCCATTCATCTCAATTAAGAGAAATCTCTACACCATCTACTTGCTTTGTTGGAGGCTTCCACTCCTTCCTAAAATAATCCCAAACATCTACCATATTACTATTCAAATATATTTCCATTTATGTTTCTAATGGGCATAATTAGACCCATCGAAAAATAGTCTAAGGTGGTGAATTACTTCATTGGCCATCTTGATATTTAACTCTTGCACATAAAGGGTACTCAGCTATAATACTAGTTATTGTCCCTTGATGCACCAAGAAAGGGAGCTTCAATTGGTGTGTGGAAGGTTAATGAAAAATTAAAAATTCAATTAAAAAATTAGATGAAAAAGAAAGAAAATCAACATAAAGATTTATGGTGGTTCAGGTATTAACCAACTCTACATATATTCCCCAACCTACAATTGGGTATTTTGCTATTAATGATTCTTTTACGGTGCAAGATCAAACCCAAGTGTTTCTAAGCTCACACTCAAACTTTTTCTTAGGAGTTGTCCTAAGCTCAACCCTAAACTTAGTGTTTAGCCTCACACCAAACCTTATAAGAGTTTTTCTTCCTAGGCTAACTCTCAAACCTTTACCCAAGTGTTTAAGCTAACACTCAAACCTTTACAAGTATTTTATGGCTCACACTTAACCCTATATAAAGAGAATTTAATATAGAAAGATGATAAATCACTTTAGAAGAATTTTGGGACTTAGAAATTTGAAAAACCATAGTCTAAGTCTTTAAGAGGAGTATTTATCCACATACCAACCTCTTGGAGACGTTAGAAATAGCCCACACTTCATTAAATGCAAAGTAAAGATGATTTGGCAAAAGTAACTTTCTGCTAGAGAAGCGCCCTCGCGCTTTGTAAGTGCCTCTGTGCTTTCTGAACATAGTCGTTGGAACTCCAACGGGTCTTGATATGTGGTGTTGCTTTATCGACTGATGGCACAATGGTCACTGACTTAGCATTTAATGTGAATGTCACCCCTGCATTGGAGAAGCATCCCCGCAGTTCCTTGAAGAGCACCTAGAAGCACTATAGCACTTGAGCTCGCGCTACTCTTTACCATATTCTGTCTTTCTCTTTAATAGGACGTGGCCTCGCACTCCAGAAGTATCCTCGTACTCTAGAAGCGCCTTTGTGCTTCACAGGAAGAAGACTCTTTGACTATCAGGTGTCAATATCTGATCGGGAGGCTTCCAGGTGACTTTGAGAAAAGTGCACCCGCATTTTGAAAGTACCCTCATGCTTTTTGCAGCTTCAGCAATTGCTATTTGACTTTCTCTAAGACCTTTTGTCCATTGCTTAAGCCATTTTAGCACTATATTATAAACACTCAAAATATGAAATTAATGCACCTCAATTTGATTGTCAATATCAAAATCAAGGGTTCCCAAGGTCTTGAAAGGACGTAAGCTAACATGATAGAATTCATTAAGACTTTTCCATACATGATTACAAGAAAGGTAAGAAAAATGTGGTTATTGATGCTTTATCTCAAAGGTATGCACTTCTTAATACTCTTGATTCTAAGTTATTGGGATTTAAGTATATAAAAGAATTATATATTGATTATCTAGATTTTGGCAAAGTGTATGGTGTGTGTAATTATAGAGTTGGCTTTGATGATTTTTATGTATTTGAAGGATTTTTATTTAAGAAAAACTAATTATGTGTGTCAAATTGCTCTTTGAATGTGTTATTGATTAAGGAGGCACATAATGGTGGATTAATTGGTCACTTTGGGGTAACTAAGACCTATGATATTATTTTAGAGTATTTCTTTTAGCCTAACATGAAAGTGGATGTACAAAGAGTTTGTAGTAAATGTGTTGCTTGCATGCAAGCTAAATCCATATTAAAATCCTATGAGTTATATACACCTTTACTCATTCTTGATATGCCTTGGACTGATTTGTCTATGGATTTCATGCTTGGTTTGTCTAGAACCAGGAAGGGTAGAGATAGCATATTTGTTATTATTAATAGATTTAGTAAGATGGCTCATTTCATTCCTTCTCATAAAACAGATGATGCATGTCATATTATTGAATTGTTCTTTAGAAATGTTGTATGTTTGCATGGTGTACCTAAACCATTATTAGTGATAGGGATGTGAAATTTTTAGTCATTTTTGGCATATGTGTTGTTGGCTAAATTGGGCACTTTCTACTACTTACCATCTATAAACAGATGGTCAAACTGAGTAGTTAATAGAGCATTTGTGCAATTGCTTCGTGCTTTAATTTCTAGGTATCTTAAGTCTTCGAATATTAATTGTCATATATTGAATTTGCTTATAAAGGGTTGCTCTTAAAACTACACATACTTCACCATTCGAAATAGTGTATGGCTTTAATCTTCTTATCTCTAATTGATTTTATTCCTTTGCCTATCACTAAGCTTGTTAGTATTAAATGTGTTTTAAGACAGATTTAGTGAAAAAGATGCACAAACAAGTGAAAGATTGGATTGAGAAGCAAAATAAAAGGATAGCCAAAAGGGTAAACAAAGGTAGAAAGAAAGTTGTGTCCAAGCCTGATAATTAGATTTGGGTCCATTTTCGAAAGGAAAGGTTCCCAAACCACAAGAAGTCGAAATTGAGTTCAATAGGTGCTAGTCCGTTTCAAGTTCTTGAGAAGATCAATAATAATGCATACAAGATAGACTTACAAGGTGAGTATGATAATAACTGGTACTTTTAATATTGCTGATCTAACTCCTTTTGATGTAGATAATAAGCTTGATTCGTGGATGAATCATCCAAAAGAAGAAGGAAATGATACAGATGGGCTAGCACAAGAAAAGCTTGAAAGTCATGGGCTTGATCAGGAGCACGCAAGAAAAGCTATGAATGCTAAGGATGGATTAAGTTTAACATAAGGCTCAATAATAAAGTCTAGAACTAAGAAGTTACAACAAGCCTTAAATGACTTGATACAAGATTGGACTAGCAATGAGAGTCTATTTGAAGGTCCAAGATCCACAACTATTAAGGAGCATCAAGATTGGGCTTTATTCACTCAATTGGAAGTTCAAGTCCACGAAGAACCAATCTTAGACCGAATTATACTTGTAGGCCCTAGTTTAGTTTCATTCTTAAACATTAAGTTTATTTTAAGTAGATTAGTTTTTTTTCTATAAATTATCTTCTAAGGTTTGTTTCAAGTCTATTTAACTTGAACTAAGCCGTATGTTATAACGAGTGTTAATTATTAATGTTATTGCATTGTTCTAATAAACTTTGCTTGAATTCTTGTATACTTGTTGAATGCATTTAACACTTATTAAAGATTTGATCTATCTTTGCAGCGAGTTAAGATTGGGGTTTAAAGGATTTAGGTTTCTTTATACTCTAATTCTATTAATCAACTTTTTAATCTGATTTAGATTGATTCTAAGATTTAATTCAATTTGTTAATGGATTTCTAAATTAGTGATATATGGGTTCATAACTATTAGAGTTTGTATATTCTATTCCTAAAAGTTCTTTAACAGCCTACTTTGGATGCTTGATACATTTTTCTGCTGGAAAAATTTCATTAAGCACCAACACTAAGTCAATTGTTGGTGGTGAAACCTGAAGTAGAGAGTGATAATGTATTATGGCATCAAGATCGAACGACGATGTAGCTTTAGCTACTAAGTATGCAGGCGCATAAATGTAGATGTTATTCCATTTTCTATTAAATTTGTACAATATTAGGGTTAGTTAATGGGTTTATTATTGGACTTAATACTATATCTCGTGCTTTCCGATTATTTATGCTTGTAGTAAGCTTTCCCTGTATTAGGCTATTGACTTGAAATAAATTGTCATTTTTATTAATAAAAAGAAGAAGAATAAACAATTAAACTTTAATAGATAATTGATTTATTATGGTAAACCATACGGATCCAATTATTATTAAATTAGTTACTGTGCTTTTAAATATTTTAGTTTTGTTTATTGTGCTTCTATATTTTTATTACAAGCTATTGAGTTTATATATTTTTAAATAATATTTAAATTAAAAATTATATATACATATATATATATATATATATATTGCTTTTTTCTCTCAAACTCTTTTTTTGATTTTATTTTTTATTTTTATTAAAGCATAGTGAATTTTTAAGGTTTAATAAAATAAATCAAAAATTAAAAATTTAATAAAATAATATTAAGAAATTAAAGCATTTAAAGATGTATTTTCATGAGACTATCTCATTTAGTTTTGTGATTTGTTTGCTATTCAACATTAAATTCTTTGATAAAACAATTGATATAGGTCCCAAATTGGAGCCTAACGACCCGATCGGAAGCTACCAAATAGACCATCTAATCATTTCACAAAATGGAAGGTGAATTAAAGAATTTGTTTAACCCATTTCCCAATCTACAATGTTTGCCCGTCTCAAACGCAACCGCGTACCACCTGTCCTCCCTATATATCTATTTATGTGTATATACCAAGAACGGGCGAGACTTTTGACTTGTTGACTCATATTTAATTCTTTAAATGTTAAACTATAAATAATTAGCTATTGTAATTATTTTAATTAAAATATTTTAATATAAAATTTTCTATATCGATATTTAATATTATATTTTTTATAAATGATTACTATATTTTAGAAATTATAATAGTTTAAAGTATATTCAAATGTAAATAAAATAAAAATACAAACTATTTTAATATTTATTTAAATTTTAAATATTATTAATAAATAAATGTGAAAATCATTATAAAATATTTATTACTTAATTTTATCATTATATGAAAAATTAGCACTACAAATATTATGGATGCTATTATTTAAAATAAAAATTATAAATTTATTAATCAATATAATTTTAAAAATGTAACTAAAATATTATTATTTAAAAGTAGAATTATAATTTAATCAGTAATATTTATTAATTGATATATTAATTATATAATAAATATAAAATTATACATCAATATAATAGTTATATGTTAAGAATAAATATATATATATATATATATCTAAAATATTTAATATTTAAAAAATAAAAAAGTTATTATAACTTATTAATTATATATAATATTTAATGTGTTACATTTTAATATTAGAATCATTTTATAATTAAAGTAATTAAATAATTAATAAAGTAACAAAAAATATATATTAAAAAATTTATGTGTCCAAATAACAATATAGTCCAAAGACTTTATGTTATATATATATATATATATATATATATATGATAGAAAGAGAGACTAACAAGTTTCTGGTGTGCAGAATCCTCAGACGAGGCAAACACAGAGCATACGCTTATTAAATCTTGAATAAAAAATGGATAAGATGATAAATTTTATTAATGGATGAATAAATATAAAAACTTTGAAATAAAAGTTTTAAAATGAAAGCTTTAAACAAAAGAAATATAACTTACAAGAGTTAGTGAATACAAGAGGAAGGTGGTTTCTCACTATCACTCTTACCACTCTCTTTTCTCACTATATTTCTAATGGTATGACTTGAAGAATACAAGAGTTTCTTGGTATTTTTCAGTCTGCCTTTTTCTTTGGAAAACTCCTCTATTTATAGACGTCTTCAGCCTTCAAGCATCATAATTGAAGCTTTGGATGCTCTTCATAGTGGAGTGAGGGGCTCCACGTCTTTTGGATGCGTTTGATAATGGAGTGAGAGGCTCCATGACTTTTGCAGAAGTTATCTGCCACGCTTCAGAAGTGAGGAATCTTTTACTTTAAAAAAGTAGAGGTGCAGAGTCTTTTGTCTTCTTTCTTTTCTTTTAAATGACTTTTTTTTTATTGGGCATTTGGCCCATTACAAAAATATTTTGGGCTGCCATTTCTGGTTTTCAACCCAAGGGCTTTACAAAGATGTTATTTGATGGGCTTGAATATTTCAAAACAGTCATCTTCCTTCGAGTCACCATCTAGATCTATTGCTGCTGAGGTGGTGCTAGAAGAGGAAGATGAAGCTTAAGATTTTCCTTTGGAAGAGGCGGTTTCCGACAACTGTTTGATTAATTGTAAGAAATCTTCTTCTGTTTGAGCCGCCGCTAGCTTTGGAATAATGAAGGACTTCTGTGTCAGGAAAGTGGTCTGTTCTTTCGGAGGTGGCAAGAAGCTATTCTTTAAAAGAAAACTTTATACCATCTTTAGAGATAATTTTTCTTGGTAGTTAAACTTATCCTACCATTTAACTTTGAATCTTCGGACAAGGATGATCTCTCCATCTGCTGCTTGGTTGAAATGGAAATACCATACACATACCGAGGAGAGAAAAAAGTTTGAACAAAATAGAAGTAAAGGGGAAAAACGTCTTTCTATTTTTTTTGGTTTGAAGTGGGCTTTGAATAGATTAAACAGAGGTAGAACATCTGGAATTATGGTCTCAGGAACATTGCCATAAAAATTCCACCATTGTTTAAACCAATATGGTATTTTTGAAGTTTGGATTGTGCTTGTGTCGAAATAGAAAAGCCAATAATGGCTTTGTCCTTCGTTTTGAAGAAGAAAGGTATTGAACCAAGCTTGTTAGTAATCCCAATAGTTGAAGGAAATGTTTAGGCTTGATGGGTAGGTTCTTTGGAGGGAAGTTGGAAAAGATCTTTATGAATATAAATCCATTCCCCAATCTGAAGGGTGGAGGATTCTTTGGATGGTGCATGTAGAATATGCAGGGTCTTTGTAGTCTTTATGCTTTTTGAAGTGTTTGAACTTTGCAGAACCAATTACCTCAAGGATAGACTGGTAGTAAGATTAAGGCTTTAATATATTCCAAGGTTTGAAGTACCATCCTGGAGGAAAAATTTTTGAAATTAGTTTTGAAGGGCTTTCTATATAGAATCCTTCCTCAATAGTTAAAATGCTTTGAAAATTTTACTTTTCTATATACTCATTGGTTTTGAAAAGTTTTATTTGCAACAAAACTATTTCTTGGGAGTTGGGTCTTGAAATACTTTGAGAGCTCTGGGATAGGTTTTGAGGGAAAATTTCTATCTCAGGTTTTGAAAAAGGGATAGAAAGTATACCTTTACCTTTATTGGAGGAGGAGGATGTCTTTGGAGAGGATGTCTTTGGAGAGACTTCGGGGTAAAGTTGTATCATTTGCTTTGAATATTCTTCGACCCTTTTTAGAAATTCAGGATCTTACTGTGCAAGCCACTCCTGAATTTGTAATTGCTATTGGGCTGGATCTTCCTTGCTTTTGTCAATTTCTTCCTGGATGATCTTGGTCCAGGTTCTGATAGGCTTTGAAGAGGAGGGTAAAATCTCCTTTTTTGGGCTTTGAACAGGCTTTGAATTTGCTGTCGACTTTTCTTCTTTGTCTTTTACTCTCGATTTTCTTGGCATTTTCACTCCTGTTTTTGAAGGAACTCTCTGGTTAGAAAGTCTGGAATTGAATTCGAATCTCCTCTTATGTATTCGATTCCAAAATCAAAAACAGAAAGAATGGTTTGCCATCTGGCAAAAATCTGTTTTGAAGCTATGTTTTGAACATCTTTTTGTAAAACTTCTTTGGCGGATTTACAATCAATCCTTAAAAAAAAATTTGGTTTAAAAGGTCGCTTTGAAATTTTGAAATACACAAAACTATCGAAAGAATTTCTTTTTTGATACTTGAATAATTTTTTGTGTAGAAGTAAACTGGACAATACATTCTTTGTTGTTTTGAACTTGCTTAAGAATCCCACCATATCCTAAATTTGATGCATCAGTTTCAACAATTTTGAATGTAGATGGATCAGCTAGGTGTAAGCATGGTATTTCAGAAACTTACTTTTTAATGCTTTGGACGATCTTTGTATGCTCATCAGTCCATGCAGGGGGGTTTTTCTTTAATCTATCATGGAGGGGCTTTGCTAGACAGTTCGAATTTGGATAAAAATCTATCACATAATTTAAACTGCCAAGGGATCTTTGTAATTGAGTTTTCTTCAAAATTTTGTCTGGAAATTTTGAAGTAAAGGCTAGAGACCTTTCAATTGGGGTGATATTAATGATGGGAGATGTAGTGGCCAAGAAATCTAATTTTTGTTTGGAATAAAGATATCTTGGACTTTGAAACTACTAAACTATTTTTCTTAACAACATAGAAAAATGTTCCAAGTGTTTGAAATGTTGCTCTAGAGAATTTGAAAATATCAACACATCATCGATATAGACAATGCAAAATTTTGAATAAGGATTGAAAATGTCATTCATGATTTTTTGAAATTCAGAAGGAGTATTTTTTAATCCGAAAGGCATTACATTATATTCGTATTGGCCAAACGGAACTGTAAAAGCAGTTTTGTACCTGTCTTTAGGATGAATCTAGATTTGCCAAAATTCTGATTTCATATCAAATTTTGAAAAAATAAAAGCAGAATGAAGCTTTTGAAGAAGACCTTGCATATTTCACATGCACCATCCAAAGAATCCTCCACCCTTCAGATTGGGGAATGGATTTACATTCATCAAGATCTTTTCCAACTTCCCTCCAAAGAACCTACCCATCAAGTCTAAACACTTCCTTCAACTATTGGGATTACCAACAAGCTTGGTTCAATACCTTTCTTCTTTAAAACGAAGGACAAAGTATTCTTGGCTTTTCTATTTCGACACAAGCACAATCCAAACTTCAAAAATACCATATTAGTTTAAACAATGTTGGAATTTTTATGGCAATGTTCTTGAGACCATAATTCCAGAAGTTCTACCTCTGTTTAATCTATTCAAAGCCCACTTCAAACCAAATAAAATAGAAAAACATTTTCCCCCTTTACTTCTATTTTGTTCAAACTTTTTTTCTCCCCTCGGTATGTGTATGGTATTTCCATTTCAACCAAGCAGCAGATGGAGAGATCATCCTTGCCCGAAGATTCAAAGTTAAATGGTGGGATAAATTTAACCACCAAGAAAAATTATTTCTAAAGATGGTACAAAGTTTTCTTTCAAAGAATAGCTTCTTGTCACCTCCGAAAGAACAGACCACTTTCCTGGCACAGAAGTCATTCATTATTCCAAAGCTAGCGGTGGCTCAAACAGAAGAAGATTTCTTACAATTAATCAAACAGTTGTCGGAAACCGCCTCTTCCAAAGGAAAATCTAAAGCTTCATCTTCCTCTTATAGCACCAGCTCAGCAGCAATAGATCTAAATGGTGACTCGAACGAAGATAACTGTTTTGGGATATTCAAGCCCATCAAATAACATCTTTGTAAAGCCCTTGGGTTGAAAACCAGAAATGGCAGCCCAAAATATTTTTGTAATGGGCCAAATGCCTAATAAAAAAAATGTCATTTAAAAGAAAAGAAAGAAGACAAAAGACTCTGCACCTCTACTTTTTTTAAAGTAAAAGATTCCTCACTTCTGAAGCGTGGCAGACAACTTCTGCAAAAGTTATGGAGCCTCTCACTCCATTATCAAAAGCATCCAAAAGACGTGGAGCCCCTCACTCCACTATGAAGAGCATCCAAAGCTTCAACTATGAGGCTTGAAGGCTGAAGAGCTCTATAAATAGAGGAGTTTTCCAAAGAAGGCAGACTGAAAAATACCAAGGAAATCTTGTATTCTTCAAGTCATACCATTAGAAATATAGTGAGAAAAGAGAGTGGTAAGAGTGATAGTGAGAAACCACCTTCATTTTGTATTCACTAACTCTTGTAAGTTATATTTCTTTTGTTTAAAGCTTTCATTTTAAAGCTTTTATTTCAAAGTTTGTATATTTGTTCATCCATTAATAAAATTTATCATTTTATCTATTTTTTATTCAAGATTAACAAGTGTATGCTCTGTGCTTGCCTCGTCTGAGGATCCTGCACACCAGAATCTTGTTAGTCTCTCTCTTTCTCTCATATTGATATATATATATATATATATATATATTATTCTAGCATGAATATAAATTTTTCTCAAAGTTATGACACCTAGTTAAAAGTAACACTGTGGGTTTGAAGAAAAATCAAATTTTGATTTTAATTTTTAAATTATTAAATTAATCTTTATCTTTATAATAAATATAAAATATTATTTACTCTTAGCTATTAAGTCATCTATAGATAAAAAAAAAAATTCTCTTTTAAAATAACTTTATGTAATTTTCTATTTATCGAGTCTCTTTTAAATTTAAAAAAATTAAAATAACTCTAAATAGGTGTTTTTTCAATATGATGTTTTGAAATTATCATAAAAACATACCTTTGAAAATGAATATAGAAAACTTTCTAAGTTTCAATAAGCAATATTTATAAGGGAATCAATCATAGTCTTAAAGATAAAGAATGACGAAACTGATGCTTCTATATCTTGTGTGGTAAGAGATTTTGACGGTAATGTGGTGGATGGTTATGTGAATAAAGTCCCTTGCTCTTCTCCTCTTGCTGGGGAAGCCTCGGCTCTTAGAGAAGCCATTTCTTTTGCCATTAGTATTGGGTTACAAGGGCCTCTTTTGAAGTTGATTCCAAACTGCTGGTTGGCTACCGAGGTGCTGTTTTGAATATTCCGTGGGAAATTCAAGCTCATGTAATTTGTATTCAACAGATGCTTCCTACTTTTGTTTATCAGGAAGTTAATCATACTCCCAGAACAGCAAATAAGGTAGCTGATTGATTAGCTAAATCGAACAGTAAGGGTAAGGTTCCTTGTAATTGGGTTACTGTTCATCCGGAGCCTTTAAATGCTCTGCTTTTGTATGATGCCCTTCATGGCCTTGTTTGGCAATGAAATTGTTGCAGTTCAAATAAAATAAAATAAAAAAGATAACATAAATAAAATCTCTCTAAGAGTGGGACACGGATTGTCCAAAGTCCAAATTAAACACTTAATATATGTATAAAAAGAAATATATCTTAATTTTTCAAAATAAACCACTGGTGGGTCCTTTATCATTGCACTAAGGCCACCAAATCATAAATTTGACCTCCAAATATAAAATTAGAATGATACATTAAAACGTATACACTAACAAATAAATGAGTGAAAATTTTATATGAATATTTTATATTTTAAAATTAAATACTCAACGAATATTAAGTTATTTATAAATTAATAAATATATTATCATCTACTCAGAATATACGTAAATAATAAATAAGAAATTTCGAGTTAAATAAAAATCAAGCCAGAAAAAGGACAAATTAAATCCCATCATTTTGATTATGACAATGATGCATTACACACCCACAAGGCCTATTTCAAGCGGAGTCATCATATCATCTCTTCGAGAAAGAAAAACAATTAAAAAAGAGAAGAAAAGCAAAAAAAGAAAAAGAAAAAGAAAGAAAGAAAGAAAAAAGAAGCCATCCCATGAACACCGAAACTTCATCGTAAGTTACTCATCCAATTTTTTCTTTCTTTCTGTTCCAAACCAATTTGACTATAGAAATAGAAGGAAAAGAATGTTTAAAATTGTTATTGTCTGGCAGGTTTGAGAGCAGCGAGATGCTAGCCTCTTTCTTGGCATCCACACCATTGCTATCGGAGTCATGGAGACTCTGCGATCTGGCCTACACCACTGCTTCATCGCCGTCGTCAGCGCCGGTTAATTTTGTAGCAGAACAAATCGATGGGATTGGGTATGTAGCGTTTTCTGGTATTCATCAGTGGGTTTCAGGTCCAGATGACTCCTCCTCCTCTACCTCTTGTAATTTGGAACCTCTGCCTGATTTCTGCAATGGCCTCTTCCCTCCTTCATTTTTCCAGACTGAACAACGACAAGAGGATGAAGATGAAGAAGAAGAAGAAGAAGAAAAAGAGGTGCCTGTGATGGTCCATTCTGGGTTCTTGCGCGTTTTTCTCTCTATCTACTCCAATCCAACCTTTCAAAACCAGGTCAGTTTTATTTTTTATTTATTTGTTTATTTTTGAAATCTGCTACACTCTTGATTAATTAGATGTTCTTGGGAAGGGGCAGACCTCTTTCCGAACAAGTTACAACCTTGTGCGGAATTGGCAATCTAAGACCCCTGATTTTCGCCATTGAGTCCTCAGTTTCCAGACGCTTTTTCTCTATTCGTCCCGTGACGGTGTATTTAGAATTTCTTCTGTCTCATATCACCAAACAAACAACATATTTTTAATTAGTTTTAAATAATATTTATGTATACATATAACTTTTTTTATTTATTATAATATATATACCTCTAATCCCTCCTATTAAATGTATGAAGAAAAAACTTTCAATATTCTTAAACCCTTTTGTCTTACTTCAAATTGCTTCCACACATTCAGACCCTTGAGTTTAGTATTGAAGTTCAAGTTATCCTTCTATTATTTGTAATTAAGAAAATTACATCCTACATTTTCTCTGGAGTCTCAGCGTTGCAGTATAACTACGAACGAGTCATTACCAAACTAAGTCGGTCATAGCTTTCCACTTTATATTTCTATACTAATTATAAATTATTTTTTTAAAATTATTTTAATGGTCTAATTAAACTTCATATAAGTATCTTACTTATTTTTAACTGATTTATAATCCACATAAAATCATATGCAATTTTTTTTAACTTAAACTACTTATTCTAGGTATAATTATTAAATATTGGGTGGGTTCGGGTGGGGTGGGCCGGGAATTTTGTGTAGAGGGGTAGCATCCGCTGGTTTTGAGCCCAGATTGACAATTGACAATGATGTCTCAATATAAAATGGCAAGCTCCTTTCTTGAAAGGGTGAAGAGAAGTGATGGCCACGGCTCATTTAATTTTGCATTCACATATGGAACATGTGAATAATTGAATATAGCTTCTAGTTAATGTTTGTTAAAATATTTAGTTAAGACGAAATCTATGCTTATGTTCTAACAAACTAATTTATTATTAATATGCTATGTTTTAGAATTAGAATGCATGTTTAATTAGGAGTATAATTTATTAATCAATAAATTAATAAAAAATAATAAAATTATAGATTGAATTTCATATGTCAAAAATAAGTATATATGTCAAGACAATAATTCTATATCATATCAAAAAAAATTTAAATCTCAAAAATTAATATATATATAAATTTTACTATTTATAAATTTTCCGAAATCTCAAAAATGACTTCTATTTTAAAAAATCTAAAGTATCTTCATAAAAATGAATTATTTTTTTCTTGAAAAAAATCATAATTTTCTTTTATCTACTGACCAAAACAGTGAAAAAAAAAATTTCATTCAACAAAACAAAGGCTGATTGAAATATTATTTAAGCAACATAAGTCCTATTTTATAGTAATCATAATTATATTTGCATTTTCAGATATTTAACTTGAGACTAGATATATAATTTAACTATTAAATAATATAATTATAACGGTTAAGAAAATATGTATATATTATATTAAAATTAAGTAATATATTTTAGTTTATTATTTTATTAGTTATTAATAAAATAATAAAACAGCAGAATAATAAGATAATAAAACCGTAGGATTGTAGTTGACTTTGAATTCTAGTTAGCTGTCAAAATCTATATGTCCAAATTATTCTCTCTGTTTTCTTTTTTGCTTTTTTGCTGTACAAAGAGAAAAGTGAATTAGTTCAGGAACTTAAATTGTCGCATATATAAATTTCTAATCTTCGAATGGACCTTTTGTGTTTTGCTTGATTGATTCAACATATAAATTAATAATAAATGTATGGTCACTTTCACATATAATAATTAGTCTTAATTTTCCTTTTTAATAATCATTTTATTACAATTTATTTTTAAATATTAATTAGAAACACATTCCTAGAGCTTTTGAACATCACAAAACTTTCATGGCTTGTGATTTATATTTTTTATAATATTTTGTTAAGTATGTGCTACAATATTGATTTAAAAATGATATTATATATATATATATATATATTTACCCATGTATTAGTTTTGCTCATGATGTGTCATGCGTACACAAATTATTATTGTATAAATCATAATATAAAAAGGCTGTTACATATTTAGTTATTATATATTTTTTAATATAGTAAATTTATATATTATTATATGCTTTATAAACTTGATAAGGAACTTGATCTTAAATAAATCGAAAGGTTAACTCTTATTAATTTAATAAATATATGAATAATTTACTTTGTTTAATGATCCATTCCTTGCGTTAAATTTTACATCTTTTATCTAATTATATTGAAATAATTAATAAATACTTTTGATATATTTTGTAAATAGAATTAATTAGTAAATACTTTTTATGTATTTTGTACTGCCGTTTTAATTATAATACCTTTTAAACTATGAAAGATAATTTTAAAAGTATTAGAAATCTTATTAAATCTTTTTATTAAATTATTTTATATTATTATTTTTATTAATTATTAATGTTAATATTTATAATTAAAATAATAATAACATCTGTATAATGTTCGTGGAGCTGATTAGTTAGTCACTGATGATGCAATTCTCATGTTCAGGTTATTAATCTTTAAGGGCACAAAGATAGAAGATTGAATATAAATAATATAGATATGAATTAATGCTGATATTAAATTACAGGTATATGATTATTAGAAATTATGAAAAGAAAAGAAGCTTTTTTTTTGTTCAAAAAGATAATTCTTTTTCAATTAAAAACCTATTAATAAGTATAAATTTTTTAGCTATTAATTTTAATACAACTATTCTGAAATACTTTTAGTAAGTCTTCTATTTTAAACTATAAAATGTAAAAATTAATAATATATGAGAATATTTATATTAATTACTGAAAGAATTACTTATCAAGTTAATAGTTAAAAAAACTAAACTATAATTTCAAACGAATTTAAAATGAAAAAGGAATTATCTTGTTTTAGAACGAACGGAGGGAATATAAAATTGATTAACTTCAATGGTTTAGAAGTTAGGAGGATTCAACGATTGAAGGTGGTCAAATAAAAATGAAGTTATGAATGTCAATAGCATTATCTCATCCCATACGCAATTGTTTGAACTTTGGAGTCAACTTTTCTATTGTTATTAGTATTTGTTTGACCTATAAAATAATAATAAAAAAAGACAGTGTTCGCTCCTGAAATAACCCAAGCCATCACTGTCTCTGTCTGTCCGTATCTGACCCAAACCTAACATTGACTCTCCCGCTTTTCACCTTCACGTTATCACCCTCCAATTATAGTCTGGCCGGACCCATGATTCAATGTTTTCAGGGCCCCGACTTATCCCTTTTCTTCTTTAAAACAAAATGATTTTGGATATAATTTATGTATGGATAGATTAACTTGTCCTTTATTACTGTTGGAATTAATGTCTTATCCTAGTGATAAAGTTAGACTATGTTAGATACTCCTTTAATTCAAAATCATGAATAAAAATAGTATAAAGAGATATAAAAATGAGAATAAGTATTCTGTGTATATTATTAGGTCACTATAAAATGAAATTTGAATTTTATTTATAATTGACAATAATAATAATATATTATATTTAATTTGTTATTATTATATGCAACAAATATATACAAGAAAAATAAATATAAATAATAAATTATTATTTCACTTGTTGAATAATTATAAGTGGTTTGGGTTGATTTTCATGAACTAAAAGGTTTACCTTCTAATAATAGACAAGAATGTGTAGTTTTGATTAATTAAAAAATTTTATTTCAATTTTAAAGTAATCTTTGATGGATCAAATTGATTACCCATTCCGATTCCAGTTTCTATCTTAATTCTTCTTCTTCTGTTTTTTAAGGACAAATGACCCCCAGCATATATAAAAGTTATAATTTAAAGATCTGACAGAAGAAATATGTGATATGTGCATGCAGATGTCAGCAATAACGCAGCAAAGCAAGTCAATTGTCATCACAGGCCACTCCATAGGAGGAACAGTTGCTTCTTTATGTGCTCTTTGGCTCCTCTCTTACATTCAATCAGTCTCTTCTAGCCTATCAGTATTATGTATCACCTTTGGATCTCCACTGCTAGGGAATCAATCCCTTCACCGTGCCATTCTCCGCCAGAGATGGGGTGCCAACTATTGCCATGTGGTATCAAAACATGACATTGTCCCAAGGCTACTCTTTGCTCCTCTACCTCCCTTGACTCCTCAACTACACTCCTTGCTCCGATTCTGGCACTTCTCACACTTTGGCTCACTTGCTGCCCAGTTGCCTAATGAAACCAAAGCTGACATTTTCCGCCTTGTATTAGCTTCATTGAGAGGCTTGGCAAAAGCTAAGGAAGGCTCAAAGATAAGTTGTTGCTTTTGGCCATCTGGGAATTACTTTTTCTGTTCTGAAGATGGAGCAATTTGTATCGATAATGCAATGTGTGTTATCAAGATGATGCATTTGTTATTTGCCACAAGTTCGCCGAGCTCTAGTATTGAGGATCACCTCAAGTACGGATACTACATTGGCAAAATCTCTTTGCAGTTTTTGACCAAGAGAAGTCTCTTGCCTGAGGAGCTTCCTGATTCAAGCTATGAAGCAGGTGTAGCACTGGCATTACAGTCCTCGGGAATAATTTTCCAGGTAGCTAGTATTTTAATTTCTAGTATTAATCTGTTGTATTCAGAACTTTACTGCAAAAGTGACTCTTAATGTTCTGATATGATTTCCTTTTAAATCTAATCCATAGGAACCTATTGCACGACCAGCCAAAGATTGCCTAAAATTGGCGAGGCCAAAGGGACTTACACCGAACTTGAACTGTGCTCACCTAGCAATTAAGTTGTCTAAAATTACACCGTATAGGCTAGAAATACAGTGGTATAAACAATCTTGTGATCTGTGTGATGATCAAATGGGGTACTACGACTCCTTCAAGCAAAGGGGAGCCTCAAGAAGGGACTTTAAAGTCAACTTGAATCGGCTCAAGCTGGCTCGGTTTTGGGATGACATAATCAAGATGCTGGAGAACAATCAGCTTCCTCATGATTTTCACAGGCGAGCAAAGTGGGTCAATGCATCCCACTTCTATAAGCTTCTTGTAGAGCCACTGGATATTGCTGAGTATTATCGAACAGGAAAGCATTGTATAAAAGGCCATTACATCAGGAAGGGAAGAGAGAGGAGGTATAAAATTTTTGATAGGTGGTGGAAAGAGAGACCAGTGAAGGATGAAGAGCAGAATACTAGGAGCAAGTTTGCAAGTTTGACTCAAGACTCATGTTTTTGGGCAAAGGTGGAAGAAGCCAGAGAGTTGCTCGACAAAGTGAGGAGCGAGAATGATCCGAAAAAACTGACTTGGTTATGGGAGAACATTGATAAATTCGAGAGATACGCGAGAGAATTAATTGATAGAAAGGAAGTATCTGAGGATGTAGTAGCAAGGAATTCAAGCTATCGTCTTTGGGTGAAAGATTACAATGAATTGAAATCATAGGTGGCACAATTACGACCCCACTTTCCAAGCTTTATGGATGGGGAAGTTGTTCCTTAGTTTCTCTATTCTAGAACAAGTTAGGATTTGCAGTTGTCCTCGTAATGAATATCACTATAGTATGAGTCTTTGTATCAACATCCTTCATCTGCAAGATGATTTTTTATTTTGTCCAAAATAACAATTTGAAGCTACTACTCACAGAATAAGTGCCTCTAAACAAACTGAATCAATGAAATTGCAGCTGACATTTAAGGTAATAGAAAACCGATAATGAGGGTTACAATGCTAAACATGCACTTTTGAATTCTGATCATCAAAGTTAAACCTTTCCATTTGGAATCTCAATATTCCTCACCGGTCCCTTGAACCATTTCCTTGCATCCAACACCCACCAGAGCATTATCAAACCTAAGCCGACACCTAGAGCCACTGGTGTATAGTTGAAGGTATCCTAGGATATTGGATAATAAGTTGGCAAAAGAAAATTGAACACACGTAACATATCCACATGAAGACCATTGGCATTCTTACTTTGCCTAAGCAAAATGGTCTAGCCTTGAAATTCTTCTCAGCCATTACCGTTCTTGCAAAAATTGGAATGACATAGCCACCAACCCATCCAATTGTGCATATGGAAGTTAAAGCAATGAATAAAACATTGACTTTCAAGATTGGGAATCCAAGCAGAGTGCAAATAGCTGTACAAAGCCATACTACATTTGACGGAACTTTGTGCTTGGAGTGCACTTTCCGCCATGTCGAGGAAAAAGGAATTCTTTTATCTCTTGATAGAGCATACACCTGAAGCATATAAAAGAAATCAAAACTTGTTTGCATACGAAATATTTGTGCAAAGAGTTATTAGAAAATAGAGATAGTCACATTCTCAAAAGGCAGAGTTGCTACTGATTAAGTTTATAATCAAGCTACTTAAGCACCTTAAGAAATGAACTATAGTTACCATTCTGGCAGCCACTAAAAAAAGAACCATTTTAGGAAACCAGCCACTGAATAAAGATCGTTTTTGAAAACTGTTTTTCAATCGATAGAAGTTTTCTCAAAGCCAAATCTAGCGCCGGATTCCTACCAGGTTTTCGATTCAACTGCATCCTCATCGTTTGAGACTCGTAGATTCAATATTCACGGTGACAACCTGAGAGTTCTTTCTACCATATGTTCGCATTTATCTTAAAATTAGTTCTTTCATTCCTTTGTTTTCTCCTTTTTGTATTATTTGTTCTTAAAAACATGATTAGAATTTTGATCTATGATAAATATGATTAGATTAGGGTCTTTTTATGAATATGCATGTTAATAGGATTTTGAATATGATAATAAGAATTAGGATTTTAAGATCTGATGTTTTGCCAACTAGGGTTTTAGACTTAATTAGAAATATGTTCTAGGATTTATATTTAGATTTATTTGTCATTATGATTAAGTAATTAAACCTATTAAGTATGATTCTTTTGTTCTAAATTATCTTCTGTTAGTTTATGATATTTAGATTTTTTTTTAGTAATTTAAGATTTTGATCGTTTAATCAACTTCTATTTCTTTTACTTTGAAGCTTTTTTATCTATTTTTTCTCATTCTAATCAATTTTTAATGTTTCTGTAAGTGAAATTCGACTTTAGGGATACAAAATTGTACTGAAGATCAAAGAAATCAACTTGGTGACCCTAGAGCCAATCGACTATTCAAGCCAGACACCCATGTTTGTGCATTTTTGGCGATTTTTTGACGTACTGTTAGCCTCTGTATAGTTTTTAGGTCTCTTTTTCGTAATCGTGGTTGTAGGTCGGGTTGTAATAATTAAATTTTACTTTCTACTTTATTTTTGGTTTATTTTTGTCTATTATATGTTAATCAAATATATGGTTATGTGATTGATTAATTAAAATGGACCACAAAAAACTTAGGGTTAAAGATTGATCTAATATGAATCTGGTGGACTAATAGGCTAAACAACTTTCACTGGTCCTAAAACCCTAAAACCAACTAGACTAGCAAGCATTGGCATGTTTAATTAAGGCTTGAGCTTAGTTAAGGTTAAGATCATAATAAATGGATTTTTTCATAATAAGTAGTCCATTAGGCTTAAGGGATGGAATTCAAGAGCATAATTGGTAATTGGGTTAGACTATGTGGGCCTTACACATAATTGATTAGTAAACTAGATCAATAACTCAAATGTGAGCTGGATTAATTAAAATGGACTAGAATTATGTGTATTATATGTGATGTTTGGCATGCCTATGTATGAATTGCTTGCAATTATAAGAAATAATTTGTTAAACAATAAAATTAAAGACCAATATACATAAATAAAAAGGTTGGCTTCCGGATCCATCTCTGGACTCTATGGCGTAAGTTTCTTTATGGACTCTGAGAAACGCCGCTCATTAGTAAAAGTGTCCAAGTGATTACCTAGGTGCCGACTTCTATCTCCGCGGTAGTCTTAGTGACTAGTTAGCATATTCCCGATTAGGTTGAAAAGCCTTACAGTGTCGTAGTCGCTAAAGACACTTGCGTGCGCGCTAGAAACTGCCGTCCACACTTGTTATGAATGATTATTTGCTTTTTGAATAAGATTATGATGATTTAGATTATATATCATAGTTGTATCCTTTGAAGATGAGTTAGGTTACTTATTATAAAACATGTGTAAGGGATTGGATGCTTGAATCTTTTGTTAACAATGATTGAGTTTATATGTTTAAGAAAATTTTTGTAATTCAAGTTGTTCTTAGGTTGGCATGATTTTTTACAATAGTGAGATTTTTTGAATAATATCTTGAAGCTAAGTATGATTGTTCTTCATGATTTTTGTAAAGATTAACTTTTAAGTTGTTATTTACTTGAGAGCAAGTAAAGATTTAAGTGTGGGAGTATTTGATAGAACCATGCTATATATAGTTATTTAGGATATTTTAAAGCTTTAATTATATATTTTCTATATATTATATGGTGGAAATATGTGTTATTACCTCACTTAAGCTTAATTATCTATTTTTAGATAATATAAGCCAAAAAGGAAATTATGGAGCAAAATATTTAAAAATAGACCTAATAAGATGTGTTTGTGTTAAGACTTAAAACCAAGATGCGTGGACTTGTTATTTCAACGGCTAGCCAAATTTATGTGACCTGGGAGCAATTTAGTCTTTTGTTATTTAAAGATTTTTATCGGTTATTTGTTTATAGAATAATAACTAAGAGTTGTAATAAGGATAGTTTTTAGAAGACTCATTCTTAAAGGAGAACTCTCCAAAAGAAATCTCTATAGATTTAGATTAAAAGAGATTTAATATAAGATATCAAGAACACTTCCATATACATCTGTTCATCATTTATGTCTTTGTAGTTTTCAGTATTGTTCTTTATCACAAACATTTTAGTTTTTAATTTTCAATTATTCTTTTAGAATCAAGGAAGCTTTTGGGGAATGAAGAGTAAGGACCAATCATCTTCTTGCCTTAAGGATATTTTAGATTTTGAGAGAGTTCTTTTTTTTTTTGTTTATTTTCATGTTTAATTATTTAATTACCATGACCATGGAATTGAATATATTAGACTAAGTATTCTGTTAGTATTTAGTTAAGCTTTTCCATTTATGTATGAATTTTATTCTTTATATTTAATGAATGATTTCTTTATCAATATATTTTATTAGTTTCAACTATTATTACGGTTTAACAATCATATTAATTCACTAATCATAATTGTTATGAAAATATTTAGGTTAAATTACATTAGAAATATTAATCAAGAGACTTTACTTATATCATTAGTTTGAGTAATTAAAGGAAAAAGAAACATCTCTCATTTATTAGATGTATGCTTAATAATATAAGAAGAATAATACTAAGTAGTTAGCTACCTAAATATTACTTTCATGAAAAAGTTATCTTGTATCATCATATAGTTATTTTAAATCATCGTATTTGCATATTTATTTTATTATTTTGTTTATTTACTTTATGAATATTATTTTTTTTAAATATTAAATTGGTGTGTTTAGATTTACTTTTTATGTTGTTATTTGATAATTAGCTTTTATAGTAAAGTTTATTACACGTTCTTTGAGAGATCGATTTCAGAGTGTTTCCTGTTTTTACTTTTAATACAGTTCGTACACTTGCGAGTACTAATTTAGAGTCATCACTTTTGTCTCATATCTTTTATTTCTACAAATATTTATTTTAATTTGATCTGAAGTGAATCCTATAGTTATTATTTAATATAAAAAAATATATCAATTTATTTGTAAATAAAATCAATAAATTTCAATCAAAAATAATGTTAGTGTTTGCTATTTTAATGCTTATTATTAGTAGTAAATTTAAAATTTTAGAAGTTACTAAATATAAAGATTTTTAAAAGTTATTAAATGCAAAGATTTTTTTTACACATGTGCCACCAAAAGAAAATAAAAAAATTATATTTTCTATTAAAAGAAAGTCCAATTATTATGAAATTACTTTATAGCATGAATTTTTTCATGCGAATCGCTTGTTGGATTAAAACTAAATATTCTTTTTGACAAGATGAGAACTAAGTATTTAATTTGTATTTTTATAATAACTTTTTTACTTAATTTATATTTTTTTTATTTGTTGGATTAAAACTAAATATTCTTCTTGACAAGATGAGAATTAAGTATTTAATTTGTATTTTTATAATATATTTTTTTATTTTATATGGTAATTTATTGATTTTAAGTTTATGTATAAAATATACTTTGCATACTTTAATCTTACAGAATTTCATAGTTTTTATTTTTTTGTGAGTTTAATAAATTAATAATTCTAATGCTTAATTATTTTTTCATCCACCAAATAATTCAATTATAAGAGAATCAATCAAGTATATCTCATTAGTGTCTTTAAACTTCAATTTGTCTCTTAACAATCCTTGAACCTTAAAAGTCAATTTTGGTCCAAAATATCTATTGAAAATTCAAAGTGTGCGTTTTAACTAGGGCTGAGCACGGATCGGTCCAATTCGGTTATCTATAAATCACCATTACCATATCAAATCTCAGTTCTTTTAAAATTAAAGGTACCAGTATCGTACCAAACATAAAAAGATCCGTACTGTATTGTACCAATTTTTACGGTTAAATACAGTTCGGTTGGTGTTATTTTCGGTTCTAAGAAATTTAAAAAATACAACTTTAGTCTCATCTTTAGTCAAATACATTTAGAGAAAATACGATTACCAACCTAAAGAAAGTATCATGAAAATCTTAATTAGAATTGCAATCACATTCTTGAACAACCAGTTTTGCAATTCAGTCACTTGCAAGTATAATAATTCATTCAATGTTCAAATACAAACCATTAAAATATATATTACTGCTAGCATAAAAATATTTTACAGATGACAATTATTAAAATAAAATATTTTTCACAGTTGCAGCTAACATCTACGCATAAAAAAAGTAAAAAAAAATACCCGGGACTGAGCAATGACGGCACAATTATGGAAAGAGAGAGTGCTAATGAGGAAGACGTCTACGCGAGCCAATTCTTGCTTCTGCCTTTCTGCGAGCCAATTATGCATGACACTAAAGAGGAAGATGTCTAGGCGAGCCAATTTCTTCCTTCTTCCTTTTGATTTTTTGTCTAGAAATTTGCCTTAGTTATTTTGTATTTCTGAATTGAAAATTGAAAGGTGCGGTGATGTATTCTAAAGAGGATGACGTCTACGCGAGCGAGTTTCTTCCTTCTTCCTTTTGATTTTCTGTCTAGAAATTTGCCTTAGGGATTTTGTCTTTCTGAACTGTAAAATGGAGGTGCGGCAGTGTGTTCTAAAGAGGAAGACGGTGTGTTCAAATTGTTACGTGTACGCTTGTAGTATGTGGTAAGAAAAGGTATTAGGGTTAAATTAATAGATAGTAAATTATAAATTTAGTATTAGAGTATATATATTAGTATCAGTATACTATATAATATATTAATATATAACTTATATTTTTTTATAGAGTATAAAGTACATTATAATATTATAGTTATTTTTAATATGTAGTATTTTTTTTCTTATTTCGATAATAATTGCTTGAATTATATGAAATAATAAATATAAAATAATTTTTTTATAGAGTATAAAGTATTTTATAATATTATAGTTGTAATACTCGGAAATTTTCTTTAATAATGATTTTATTAATAATAATTAATAAATGAGTTTTTATTTAAATTAATTTTACTTTATTTTTATTTGGTTTAATTTGGAATGATTAATGAAAATTTTAATGTTAGACAAATAAATGAGTTATTTTCTATATCTAATTAGTTTGATTTTTAAGAAATTAATTAAGCAAATCCTTTAAGAAATAAATTATATTTTTGGTTATTCGAAATTTTCCCCAAATGCATATTTATATAAATAAAATATATATTAGAGAATTATGGAAGAATTTATAAAGAGTGTTTTTATAAAAGAATTTTGGAGAAATTGGTATTTTAATTAGCTAGTGGTATTAAATTTTAAGTTGGAAAATATTTAGCAAATTGATTATTTAATTAATTGTGTGTTAGGACTAAATTGGAAATTTATTTTTGGATGAGGATTAAAAGTATAATTTTATTATTATGGGGGATTTTAATGGAAATTTATATGTTTTGTATTTTTGTAAATATATATGTCGGCCAGGGGTATATATGTAATTATATATTTTCAATAATTCTAATTTGGTCCAAATTAAATAGTTAGGAGCTTAATTAAAAGGCTAAAGAAAAGATTAGGGGTTAATTGGAAATTCGACAGGGTAAAACTGTCGTAATTTAAACAGTTGAGGGACCAAAAGGTAGGAACGAAGAGTTCAGGGGCCAAAAGTCGATATTGGAAGGAAAGAAAGAAGAAAAGAAAGAGAAGAAAATCGGGGGAGAGAGGGAGAGACCGGAAGAAGAAGAAGGCGAGGCGGAGGCTGAGGATGTAGGTGGTAAGCTTCCTTGCGACTCCCAGATCGAGTCACGATTCTAGTGGCGATCGACTTCTACGAGAGCTTCCTTTGGCTGGCCGATTTTGGTGGCCGAGGAGGAGTTCCGAGCTTTCGGCGAGCTATGGACGATCGGAGGACGTATCCCGACTCTCCTCAGCTCAAGCTTCGCAATGGCACCGGTTTCGTGGCTATCGGACTCCGTTTGCAAATCGACGGCCGAGATCGTCTGCAAATCTCTCCGGATGATCGGGGGTCGGATCGGAAAATCGGAATCAGGGATCGTCATCAGCGTGTCGTTTCTAGTCCGATGGTGTGTTCAGATCGTCGTTCGGACTCCGGCGGCTGGAGGCAAGTCAACCGAGCGATCAAGCGTCTCGGTAATTTTCTCTGGTCCGTTAATTTTGAAATTCTTGGTTTAATTGTGTGTCTATTGAATTGTGTTGTGTATTAGATGATATTTATGAGTCAAAAATAATTGTTTGTCGGACTGCCTGCCGTAGTCGTGATTTTTGTGTTGTGTGGCGGAATCGGGAAATTAGTTAAGTCTTGGGGCCCGACTCTCATTGTATTAAATTGTTGAATATTTGAAGTGTTTTTCTAGCAGGTCCTGGACCCGTTTTATGGGGGGTAAATGTCCATTTTTTAGGGGAGGTTCTGCCGAATTTTCGGTAGAATTTACCTGAGTCGAGATTTTAGACAGTCAGTCCTAGAAATCTAGACCTAGGGTTAATTGTCAATTGTTCAGCGTTATTGATAAATTGTTTTCCGTGATTAGATAATCTATCTGTTCGGCTCGATCCAACCGAGGCACCAGAGCAGAGCTAGGAGATTGTCAAAGCTGTGAGTTAAAGTCATATATCGGTTATACACGTGTCATGTATAAATTTTTGATTTACTATCGTGATTATTTCATTGCAAGTTTAATTATTAATTTAATTATTATTCATATGAATTATACTTTTTAATTACTATTTATGTATGTTCTTTCTTTATCATTGATTTTATCATTGCATGATGACTCGGGACGGGATGGCAGTAGAACATAGTATTTTGATGGAGCACCGGTATAAATCCGAGAATGATGGAAAATGGTAAATAGGTAAAGTTAAAAAGAAAAGATTAGGACTTGTCCTGATCAAGCATCGCTCTCTGGGCTTAGTAGAGTGTGGTTGCCGGAGTAAAGGTCTTTGGTCGAGCATTGCTCTCTGGGCGCCAGCTTATTTGGAAATCTAAGTGATCAGACTGGAGGTAAGGTCCATGGTCGAGTTTTGCTCTCTGGGCGCCAGTCTTATTGGAATAAGAGAGCCGAAAGGCTAAGGCATATAGTGAACATTAAGTGACCGGATTGGAGTTAAGGATCCTGGTCGAGCTTTGCTCTCTGGGCGCCAGTGCTATTGGAATGAGATTAGTCGGAATGTTAGAGTTGAGATTAGCCGAGATGTCAGTATGGAGATTGATCGAGATGTTTGTGTTGGGATTAGGGTTCTACTGGAGTACTCCGTCTCGTTGCGTGTGAAAATTATTTTATTTAAACATGGCATGACACGTATGTTTTTACATAACTTATGTTTATTTCAAATTAAATAAATGTATGATCGAAGTATATGCAAATATTTTTTGATATATGATTTTAACTCACTCTCGAGACTGACAGTCTCAATTTTACTATTTTTCAGATTCGTGACTGTTAGTCTTTCCGCGACTCTTATCTAGTAACCCGACTCCTTCATCATCGGGTGATGTATTTGATTTGGTATGTAAATTTGTAAATTCTTAGATTCTCCGCAGTAGAAATAGTAGATGTATCAGTTATAATGCTTTGTGGTTTTAGGTCTAGCCTAATTCTTCTGGCAGACCGAATTAGTTGTGTAAATTTAATGGCTACGAAATTGTGGAATCAGTAAAATGAGATGAGATTTATTTAAATCAGTGAATGTCAGGCTTACTACGGGATTCGATGGCCTTATGCCTACCCATTTCCTAGTGTCCGTCACGGGCCCACGGATGGGGTCGTGACAATAGTTATTTTTTATAGGTATTATTTATATAATATAAATAATTATTAATAAATATATGTAAAAATATTTGATTCTACGATTTTGGTCCGGATCAGTACAAGATGGATCGGTTATGGTACAGTTTTTACTAAAGAACCAGTATCATACCGTAATAGAAAAAAATTTCGAATCAGTTCAATTCAGTTATAAAAAATTTTAGTTATTTCAGTTCTGATATTTTTCTATACAGTTATTCGGTTTGGGTGGAAATCACCGACATCCATGCTCAGTCTTAATTTTAACATAAAAGAAACTATGAATAATCATTATAATGCAATATTGCTTTTACATATTAAATTTGTGATGAAATGATAACCGAAATGAGGTGATAAGGACTTTTAAGGCACATAATAGAAATTTTAAGGATATCAATGGAAAAAAGCGCGAATGAAATTAACCGCGAACACATGCATATCCTCATTTTGACATGCAAGTGTTTACAAGGAGTCGACATGCACAGCCACCACTAACGATTCAGTGTTTTACATGTCTGCCTGTGATACCATTGACAATTCCGCACAATTTGAAAACTTGTATTACTGTAAAGAACGTATTGACAGTTGCATCAAATCTGCAAAATATTTTTCTTTTCTTTCAATACTAGTAAGTGTTAATATCGAATAATGTTATATAATTATTCATCTTTATCTGCCTCAGCTTTTAGCCGCCTAATGTGACATATAATATTTTTATTAAATTATCATTTAAAATTTTAAAGTTAAATAGCAGTTTTATAAAAGTGTTATATATGTCACGCCACATGAACAAGAGTTAGGATAAATAAATGTGACAAGTTTAGCAATTACTGTTAATATTTTCACTTACAATATCTACTTACAGTGATTTTCATTGTAATGCATTGTTGGCAAATGGCAATCCCCTAGTTTAAGCATCAAAAGAAGCATCAGACCATCAAATAGACAAATGCTTTTTAGCATAAGCGAACCGCTTGTACGCTGAAAATAATCAATTCATATGTTGAAGAAATCGCATTAGATCTACCATGCTTGAACATGCCACAATGGATGCAGTAATTTTGTTCTCTAGAGGCCGTCACTGTATCAATACAACCTTCAAAATCTAAATAGATGCTTACATTTTTTCTTTTACAAATAACATGGTGAATAAGGATGGTCGATTATAGGAGGAAGCATTTCGGCAATGTTTGGAATGAATCATGTCCGAGAGTTCAATTCAATTGAATTCTTGCAAAATTATGTCAATTCTTATATGATTTCATTGCTTTCGGAAATTCTTGTCTTTTTCAAGGTTGAAAGATTAGCAACTAAAGAATTTCGAAACATTGAGAATTTAATAGAATTCAATTCTATTGAATTCTTTACAGTTTTTAGACTTTCTAAACAAGCGATATGGGTAGATGGAGTGGAGGTGTTAGACAGAATGTTGAAACAAGAAAGAAATGGAAAGACCATAGACTTAAATTTTAAGTTAAGCAGAGATATAATTCATGGAATTCACGACACCCTCATAAATAATGCATGGGTATCTTGCTCACAGTCAATAAGCCTTACCTTGCAAAGAATGATTGAAGATTAATCATGTACCGCCTGGACGCCCTCCCTAGTGCATACCACCTGAGTAGATTTTCAAAAGAAGAGAAGAGCAATGTTAAAGAAGAGTAGCTCACAACTATGCACTTTTGTATAGAATCACAATTCCCTTATTAGCAGTAACCTTGTGGATTTTGAAAGCTTCACAGCACTTCAAATGCTCAAACGGCCCTGAGAATCAACATTCAGTTTGGACTTGTGCATACATAGAAATGCAGACACACATGAGATTACTTTTCCCCCTTTGCTACATTGGAAAGGAAACACACAAGCTACAACCTATAAAGCATAATCCTGCTGCAGCTGCTTGCAGAAAGGAAGCACTTCTGCTTGGGAGAAGTTCAAACAGTGAGCTCATCAGACAAGCAATGACCAAGGTTGGGAAGAATATTTCAAGGTCCAATAGCTCAATTGCAGGAATGAGAGTTCCAAAGCGTGGGATAGATTAATGATTTATCCCATATCTGATAGCTCGTGGGTGAGTCCTGCGCAGGTTGTACCAAAGAAAGGAGGGACGACTATGATAAAGAACGAGAAGGACGAGTTGATGCCAACAAGGACAGTAACCAGTTTTCAGGCTTGCATCGATTATAAGAGGCTAAATGATGTAACCCGAAAGGACTACTTTCCCCTTCCATTTATTGATCAGATGCTTGAGCATCTATTGGGCCATATTTTTTATTATTTTTTTGATAGTTTATAAGGTTATTTCCAAATACCAATCGCACTTGAGGACCAGGAGAAGACAACATTTACTTGCCCCTATGGGACATTTGCATACCGGAGGATGCCATTTGGTTTATGCAATGCACCTGCCACTTTTCAGAGATATATGATGGCAATCTTCCACGATATGATTGAGGAGTCTATGGAGGTTTTCATGGACGACTTCTTAGTATTTGGTAATTCTTTTTCACACTGTTTGTCTAATTTAGAGCGCATGCTTGCACGATGTGTTAAGGCAAATTTAGTTCTTAATTGGGAAAAATGGCATTTTATAGTGAGAGAGGGTATTGTGTTGGGGCACAAGATTTTACATGCGGGGATGGAGCTAGATAGAGCTAAGATAAAGACCATATTGAAATTTCCACCCCCTAGTTCTATTAAGCTTATTAGGAGCTTCCTCAGGCATGTTGGCTTTTATATGAGATTCATTAAGGATTTTTCTAAGATAGCTAGGCCTCTTACTCAATTGCTTGTTAAGGATGTACCTTTTGTGTTTGATTCGGATTGCCTACAGGCTTTTGAGTTATTAAAAATGTTACTAACCACAGCTCCTATCATGGTTTTACTTGATTGGGGGTTACCCTTTAAACTGATATACGATGCTAGTGACTATGTAGTTGGAGCTGTTCTTCAGATGATGAACCCGAAGACTTTCATGGACTTATATGATAATGGGCTTTAGGTTGAGGAAATTGAAAATGACAACAAGAAGACTGCGTGAATCGGCGAAAGGCCGAATTATCAGGCTGGAGGGTTTAGACAGCCTATGAACCTTGGCTTTTGGAGGTTTAGAAGGAAGAAGAAAAAATTCGGTCATGGCCATAAACATCTGGTATAATTTCGGAGATGAGTATAAGGTCTAAGATGTTGGGGAAAAGGATATCTAGGCAGACAGTGACTTTGACAAAGAACCTGAGTCAGTGGATAAAGACACGGGAGTTCAAGAACTGAAGTAGGTCGAGAAAGCTCCTGAAGGAGATAATGGACTAGTAGAATAGTTGAAGAAAGAAAAGAAGACATCCAACATCTAGGAGCTGTTGATTCATTGAACGGATCATAGAAAGACTCTAATCCATGCCTTATCTAGTATAAGCATTAGCACAGTAGCCACCCCCGAGGAGATGATCAAAATGATAACTAACAAGACCACCGAGATAATCACTTTCTTGGATAAAGACTTACCACTCGAGGGAAGAGACCACAATAAGGCTCTCTATATAGCAATAGAGGTTAAGAGAAAAAGAACTCCATGTGTGATGGTAGATGATGAGTCAACCATCAATGTGTGTCCTACTCGCATACTCCCTAAGCTAGTATGACTGCTAAAGATCTGAAGCCATAAGATATGGTAATAAGAGCCTATGACAAGATAAAGAGAGATATGGAAGGAACATTCTTGGCATTGGTGAAGACATGTCTTATCGAATCCTGGGCAGAGTTTACTGTCCTAGACATTCCAATAACTTTTTCACTATTATTGGGAAGGCCATGGTTCCATGCCCTAGGAGGAGTTTCTTCCATTATACATCAAAAGGCCAACTTCCCTTATGAATGTGAAATAGTAACCATTAATGCCTAAGATGGTAAGGTTGTCTTAGCTATTCAAGAAATTATGAAGGAGCTGGAAGCCCCCACTGGATTCTAAGTTGTTATTCTCTACGAGGACTACATGGATCCTAAAGTAGCCAGCATGTTCAAGAAGATGGACTTCATGCTTGGAATGGGGCTAGGGAAAAACCAGTAGGATATCGCAAAGCTGCTAGACTTCAAAGGTCAGAAAACTCAACATGGGCTAGGTTACCATGAGGATGAAGATGAGGGCAAACCAAAAGGTAAAACTCTAAATGATGTATTTTTCTAACAAAACTTACTATAGGGAGCCCGAACCTGTTACAATAGCTGGGACTGAGGTATTGGAATTTGAGATATTTAAGAATTTGATTGTCAATAGGATGGTCAATTTGAGGATCAAGAAAGCCTGTGAGAAGGTCACCACCAAGGTTGAGGAACTGAAGCTGGAAGAATTTGCCGCTTGCCCTTATAGAAGAGCATATTATTAATGTATTTTATGATGATAATGTAACAACATTTAATCTTTATGAGGTTTTATTTTAAAAATCAATAATCTGAACAATAATTTTGCTTACTTGTGTGATGTTTTTTCTAATGGGATTGATAATCATGACTTGTGTATGTTTGACATTAATTCCATATAAATTATGATGGGCTATTTATGCAGCTACAATCTAAGGCAATAAACCTATCGATGCTGACTAGCACTAATGGCGAGTATCAAGGTCGTATCCTTGGGAAAGGGTGAGCCTAGAACTACTCCAGCGTCCTGTGTTATCTAACCTTAAATAATAATGACGAAGTTACTATTTATGACTAGATGCAATCTAACTGATTAGCAAAATGTCAAACAATCTACAAAGTAGTGAAACAAACAAGGGAAGAAAGTAAACCCAAGGTGACTTAAGCTAGTTGGATTTTAGTGAAGGTAGAAATTAGTTTGATTACCAATTGTGATTACCCGTGAGAGAATTCTAAATTGAATTTGAGTTCCCTCTTGAGAACACCGAATTCCTAAACCTAAGAACCTAAATGACAGAATCTCTTCCTAACGATCGATTTTAGGTTTGCCTTAAGATTAATCCACTGCTATTAAGAGTTGTTAATTCTTAATCCGGCTAGTTAATTACCCTTATCTCTAAGTGATCATTAACCAGTTCTTGCTATTCAAATTTTCAACTACTAAATGAATTTCTAAATTACAAAAAGCAATATGAACAACACAGTTCACAACGTCTCATGAATAATATGATATCTTATTAATATTGAAAGCAAGAAGAATACATGCATTGATAATCAAAATCTCATAAACATTAAGTGCAATCCAACAAACAAAGGAACCCCAATGGGTTCAACAACCCTAGCTACTCATGCTAATGAATAACACAAAATAAGGAACAAATACGAAACATGTACTGAAGTCAGATGAACAATCCTAAATCTCCAAATCTGAATAATGAACCTTGAATTGCCTCTTGAATGCTCCAAATCCACTCTTGATCTTCAATGTAATGCTTGAACCATTGAAATCTGTCCTTCAATATGCGAAATGGTCTCCCAAATTCGAATATTGAAGTTTGAAAAGAGGTGGCTCGCGCGCGTATATGAGATCTAAAGTTAGAAAACTGAACCCCCACAAAAGAATATCGATTTTGCCTATATAAATCTCCCAACATGGCCATGGTCAAGCCCGTGCTGAACCTTCGAGTCTCGAAATTCATCCTCTACTCCCTGACCGTGCCCTCGCCGGTGCTGAGCCACAATGGGACATGATGGAGATCGTGGTGGCCTCGAAAACCGTGTCGAGAGGACATATTTAAGGGTCAAAGGTCGATGGTTCAGCAAGGCCAGAGTCCAGGCCGTGCTCAACCTTGAAATGCTAGCCTTTGTTCAATTTTGATAGATTCTGGTCTGTATTTGTATGTATCGCCCTCAAATACTAATAATATCCATCAATGATCACCTGAAACATGAAAGGAATCAAAACACAGGTGATTTTGACATATAACAAGATAACTATGCACAAAAAATAGAAGTAATTGGGCATATAAACATGTGTAACATAATGCATATCAAATTGGTTCATTTAATTTAGGCATAAATGAAAATTCAAGGAAGATTGCGATAGCTTATGATATAATTTCTAAGGAAAAAAAGAGAATTGAAAAAAAATAATAGAAAAATGAAAAGAAGTATTTACTTGGTCCTACGATGACATGCCAGGGTTAGATAGAAAGATAACAAAGCACCACATTCCAACTTATCCGCACAACAAGCCGATTATGGAGAAAATGAGAAGGCTAAGACCGGAATGGGCAAAGAAGATATAGGAAGAAGTCGCTAAGCACAAAAATGGGACCTTAGAGGAGATTGAAAATATATATTGGATATGAATCTCCATCTATAATTAAATATCTTTAGCCATTATTGGGGGATGTCTTTACTGAGAGATTTAATAATTGTCATTTTAATGAGACTTTGTTTCCTAAGTTGGAGGGAGAGAACAAGAAATTAGAGAAACAAATTATTTGGAATGAGCTATCATTAAATCATCTTGATCCTTATTCATTTGCAAAGTATAGAAAACCAATTCCCAGATGCATTCGATGATCCAAAAAGAGTGATTAAATCTCATATACCAACTGAGAATGCTCCAATTAGAATTGATGTCATAGTAGGACAATATGTTAATATTATAGCAAATAAGTCCATGACATGCGAGAAGCGTGATAGGCCACCTGGTTCAAAGGATAAAAACCCAAGAAAGAAAAGGGAACGAAGTAAACCAAGTGACAATTCCAAAATTGATGTTCCTGAAGAGTCTATAATAGAAGACATAGATGAATAAGTATTCCTAGAAAAGGTTCAAGTGTATGAAAATGATGAAAACAATGAAATATCAATCAATTATGTAACTTCAGGTAAAAGATGAAACCAAAGTGAAATCTTTTATTGACAATGTATTTGCATATGCAATAGCAATTGACATTGCAAAAGAAAGTGAGGATATTGAATCTAAGTCCGTCATTGAATTTCGACAAAGAAATAATTAGCCTAAATGGAAAGATACAATCCAAGTAGAATTAAACTCATTAGAAAAACATTAAGTCTTTCGGTCCATTATTTTAACACCTGAAGATATTAAGGCTATAATTGTGCATAAATGCAATGAGAAAAATGAATTGTGAGATACAAAGCATGACTTGTAGCACAAGGGTTCTCGCAAAGACCTAGCATTGATTATGAAGAAACTTATTCCCTAGTTTTAGATGCAATTATATTTAGATTTCTAATTAGCTTGACATGTTTAGAAGGATTTCATATGCATTTTTTGATTGTCGTTACAACTTATTTATATAGATCACTTAATAATGTAATTTACATGAGAGTTCTTGAAGGACTAAACATATATGAAACATGTAGCTCAAAACCTCAAGAAATGTATTCAATTAAGATACAAAAATCCTTGTATGGATTAAAATAATATGGACGAATATAGTATAACCGCCTAAATGAATATCTCTAAAGGAAGGATATACTAACAATTTAATTTGTTTATGTGTTTTCATTAAGAAAACAATTTGCTATAATTGCAGTTTATGTTGATGATTAAACATCATTGGGACTCTTGAAGAGTTGATAGAAACAATAACTTATTTAAAAAATGAATTTCAAATAAAAGATTTGGGATGAATAAAATCTTATCTCGGTATGCAGATTGAACATTTATTGGAAGAGGTTTTTATTCATCAGTCAACTTATATTGAAAGGATATTAAAATGTTTTAATATAGATAAATCTCATCCAATGAGTTTTTCCATGATTGTTAGACACTTGGATGTGAAAAAAGATCCTTTTCATCCTTAGGAAGATGGTGAAAGAATACTTAGTCTAGAAGTACCATATCTTAGTACTATTTGAGCATTAATGTATCTTGTTAATTATACAAGACCTGATATAGTATTTTCTATAAATTTGCTAGCAAGATATAGTTCCTAGCATGAAATAAGTTTTCCATTATTTACATGGTACATTAGATATGGGTTTATTTTCTCCACAAGGCTTGAAATCAGAAATAATTGGATATGCAGATACTGGATATTTATATAATCCACATAAAGCTTGATCACAAACGAGTTACTTGTTTACATATGGTGGCACTGTTATATTTTAATGTTCTACTAAGTAATCTCTAACTGTCATATCATCTAATCGTGCTGAAATATTAGCAATGCACGAGGCTCGTAAAGAATGAATATGGTTGAGATCTATGATCAAACATATCAAAGAAACATATGGTCTCCCATTTGATAAAGAAAGTCTAATAGTGCTATATGAAGCTAATGCTGCTTGTATTGTATAATTCAAAGGAGGATATATTAAAGGAGATAGAACTAAGCACATTTCGACAAAGTTCTTTTTTACACATGAGCTTCAAAAGCAAGGAATTTTAGATGTTCATCAAATTTGATCTATTTATATTTGCTGAACAAAATTGGCATGCGCCGAATAAGAGATTTTTATTAGAAGTTATGTATTTATAAGGGGGAGATTTTGATGCACTGTATTTCTTTTTCCTTAGCTTAGTTTTTGTCCCATTCAGTTTTCCTAGCAAGGTTTTTAACGAGGCAGTGTTATGCCGTAAACTTCTGCGTGAACAATGTACTTTTTTTCACTAAGATTTTTTCTCACAGAATTTTTCTTAATAAGGTTTTAATATATCACATATCTTTTTATACAGACACATTTTCCTTTTTGGTGTCCAAGAAATAAGTCACGACCGTCAGTTATATATATATATATATATATATATATATATATATATATATATATATATATATATATTAGCAATATGCTTATGCAAATGCACAATTATTAATAAGTTTATGATATAAGTTTTTAATTTAAAATATTTTATTTTAATAAAACCTATTACATTATAAAAATAATTTTATTTGCTCATGCTATTGCATGATTATTTTATTTATTTTATATTTAAAAATTTTATTTTATATAATATATAATTTAATTTATAAATAATATTTTTATAAAATATAAGTCTTATTTTTATCTTTATGATATTTCTATGTACATTTATGTTACTATTTTATAAAAATCATATAGTATAATTTTGTGAATTTTTATATTTATTATATGCTATAGCAAATAAATATGAGAAGTATATATTTGTTAAATTTAATTTTACATCTATTTTATTGCACTAATAAGATTTCATACGTCTATATAATAATTATTTTTAAAAAATCAAATTGTTAGAATTCTTGCTATTTTATATATTTTTACTTCTTAATATCATATATACATATATAGATTGAAACTCTTTTCTAATGTTATATTTGACTAATAACTGTTTTTGTATGATTCATATTTAAAATTTTTTTTCTTTTATTATTTTCTTATTATTTATTTTTATATATATGAATATCAATATATATATTTTATTAGAAAGATAATAATATTTATTATTAATATGTAGTAGCTGTGACAATTATTATACTTATTATAATTGTTTTTTAAAATATGATAGTTTTATATTTAAATAAATCATAAATTCTTGCCATATTCATTATTAGTATTTATGATTACATTTAATTGTTTTATAAATATTATAAAAATAATTTTTATAAATATGCCATGTGTTATTTTCTCATGAAAAATATGACATAGCTTTATAAAAATTTTCCATGTAAAATCTCATGGAAAAATTGATTTTCTTTATATACATTATAAATATTATATTTTTATATTTTATATATTTATACTTGAAAATCTTTAGTTAAGAATTGGAATTACTAAATTAGAATTAGGAATTTGGATTCCTAGATTTTTATTAGTCCACGATGTCCTCACTGTGCAAAGCGTCTAACACAAGTAAAGATTACCATCACTTCTTCATGTTTTTCTTATAACAGAAATAAAGAGAGCGAAATGAGAAACGAGAGAAATACAAGTTAGAAAAATGGAATTGAGGGAAAGAAATCTCAAAATATGTATGAGATAAAATTTACTCTAAATTTTTTAAGGTAATACACTTATTTTAATTTTTAATGTATTTAATAATTTTTACTCTCTCATAATTTAATAAAAATTTAAAAATTACTTGCTAAAAGTATCACTTTATTTTTTTTATAGATTCACATTTAATTATTAATTTTAAGATTTTAATTATTTATCTGTTATTTTTGATAATTTAAAAATGAAAATGTAATTGTTATATATATATATATATATATATATATATATATATATATATATATATATATAAGGCTAAATTTTTCATGAGACTTCATGGCAGAATTTTATGACACCATGTATGTTGTTTTTATGAGAAAATAACATATGACATATTTATAAAAATATTGGTTATAACAATTTATAAGAAATTAAATGTGATCTTAAATGCTAATAATGAATATAGTAAAAATTTATGATTTATTTTAATATAAGACTATCATATTTTTAAGAAATAATTATAATAAGTATAATAATTACCATAGCTATTATACATTAAAATTAAATATTATTATCTTTCTAATAAAATATATGTATTATACTCATATATATAAATACATAATTATATTAAAATAGTAAAAGAATAAAAATTTTAAATTTAGATTATAAATAATAATTAAAAAAAATTATAACACATTTGAGAACTTATTAGTCGAATATAACAAGTAGAAAAGAACTTCAATTAATATATATGTGATATTAAAAAGTAATTAACAAAAAAAAAGGTAAGAATTCTAACAGTTTGATTTTTTAAAAATAATAATTATATGGATATATAAAAATTTATTAGTTCAAATTAAGAATTAAAGTTCACAAATATATACATCTCATATTTATTTGCCTTAATATATAATAAATATAAAAATTTTATAAAATTATATTATATTATTTTCATAAAATAGTACTATGGATGTAAATAAAAATATTATAAAAATAAAAATAAGATTTATATTTTATATAAATATTATTTATAAATTAAATTATGTAATATATAAAATAAAAGTTTTAAATATAAAATAAATAAAATAGTTATACAAAACAAATTGCTAGTATTTAAATATTAAAGTGATATGATATGAAAAACTGTAGGGGTGCATATTACCCATATATATATATATATATATATATATATATATATATATATATATATATATATATATAATTGCTTGCTTTGTTCAAATTTTATATTACAATTATTGATTGAAAGGTGTAAAGGAAGAATATTCAATACACCTTACACATGATTCTCTAGTTTCAGTTGTAGTTTAAGCCTATGAAATTACTGTTGCCCGAGAGTGAATACATCGAACACAATAGACGAATTAAGCAAGAATGAACAAGCCACTATCTCAAGAGAATATTTTATTACGTTAATACTATATTATGAGTTTAGAATCAAATCAGATGCAACATAAATTATTCTACTTAATTGTTGTGGGCTATTGACACCTGAAACTTAAAAGCGATGAAAATTGTTAATATTAGAATATTAATAATAAGTCGATTGATTTTCATGACTGTGGGGTCTCAATTTCAAAGTTCAATGGATAACCAATTAATTAATAATAATTCTAATAATAGCTAATAAATAAGACATCATGCAAATTGATGGGGGCCATGAAAATATCGTCCCAGAAAAAACTTCTGGCCTGATGGAAAGATGTATGGCTTGCTAATCGAGCAACATAGAGCCATCGACAGATCATCAATCCTAGCAGATCAATCATATCAGTCCAACTAGTACCTCAAAAAGCAAAAGATTCCAAATTTAAAAATTGAAAATAATTCCAAATTTATTTTTGTAATTTCAAGTGAATATTGAAGTAGGCCTTGTTACACTCGGATATCATATATATATATATATATATATATATGGGCAGGTGTGGTTGGTAATGTGAGGGGAGCATCCAGCCATCCACGATTTACACTTTTGGTGCTTTACTTTTACAGAGGTCATGCACCACGTCACATTACTTGACCATCCTAGGTATATAAATGAGAAGAAACGAGTGGGGGAATTCACACTTTTTATGCTCTTTGTGTTATCATTAGGGAGGGACAACTTTTCATTTTAAAAATGTCAATACGGAGGGTTGACAAGCCAAGCATATAATTTCTCTTTTCTTTATCAAGCTAAAGTTAATTCTATTAAAATACTCCAACAGTAACGAGTATAAAATGTCTAAAGGGATAGCAGGCCAAAAAGCAAAATCAAAAGAATCAAAGTTGTATAGCAAGGTTAGAAATAATCTTAGTTAGTTAATATGCTCGGTCATGTAAGATAAACAAATACGAAATGAGAGGTTGGTAGGAGACCAGATTGTACATTCCGATGGTAAAGTCAGTGAGGATTCTGAAGCAGAAAATTGATATTGACTATTAGGTTATAATTGCATACCTTCCTCATTGTTCTCCTTGAATGTATATAAGGATCTTCCACAGTCTCCCCTGTGTATTCACTTGGTAGGCTTTCTCTTGATTGGTCAAAGCCTGCTGTCTTGCGCAGGATGTCTGCTTTCGCATCGAGGAACAAGTTTATGCATTGCCGAGGTTGCCATAATCACCTTTCTAGCTTTCCTTCTAGCAGCTATCTAGGGGATGGCACTTCTAGTCTTGTCCTAGCTAAGGGAAAGCATGGTTCTGACTTTAGCAACGGTTCGTGCTTTCGGCTTTGACACGTGTTTTCCTTATTTCGAGGTTAGAGGGCTGTGTGGGAAGAGATCGCAATTGATCGCCAAATGGAGATCTAGAGGTCTCCCTCTTCGTGTTGGTTCAGTCTTCTAGGTTGGTCTTCGTGGCGAGTCTCCATATTAGTTTCCTTATACAAATAATTCCCCCCAAAGTGGGTTGATCATCTATGGTCAATCGTTATTGGTCAGATTGGTTACTAGAGTTTCGTTGTTTTCCTCTTTTATTAGTTTTGGCAGTGACTTTGCCTTTTGTGATGGGATTTTGAATTTTGAATATCCAACGTGTCTTGTGACAGTGGGGGAGTGGGAACCATTTCTTGTGGGTGAGGCTTCTCGTTTTCCCACGCTACGTATTTTGGTTAATAACTGCTGGTTTGCGGTTTTTTATATATAACCCACTTTCTCCTTTGGTTCTTCTTTTACTTCTTTTATTTGCATTTTTTGCTGGTGACAAATTTCCTTTTCTTTCTATTTTGGAGGTGTCATTTTTCTTTTGTCTATCAGTTCTCGTCCGCGCATCATGAGTTCCAACTGTAAGTCCTTTGTTCCTCTCTTTGCTTGTGTGTGCTTCTGTATAGCCTATTTATTGCCTAAGATAATATATTATGAGACCTTATCCTGATAATTCTTGATATGCTTTACCATGAAAATTCTTAGCCAAGATTGTATGAATGAAGATTATGAAAAATATTTCACAGATCTTATTCAAAATGTTATATGCAATTATCAATAACAAATATGATTAGTTCAATTATAGATTTAATACTTGCATTCATATTCTATGAATCAATTGGGCTAAAAGTATGATAAAAGGATTGAATTAGACTGTAAGATTATTTGTTATAAAGATTGATTGAAGCACTTTAATCATTCCTACACATTTAGATGGTTGTCAGCACCTATTTTCCAAATCCATATATCAAGAGAAT
Organism: Ricinus communis; assembly: GCF_019578655.1. NCBI lineage: Eukaryota > Viridiplantae > Streptophyta > Magnoliopsida > Malpighiales > Euphorbiaceae > Ricinus > Ricinus communis. The sequence goes on from NC_063262.1 coordinate 14,046,055, forward strand.
TACAGAAGATCCTGTCATAATAGTTACTGCCTTTGTTGAGTGTCGGGAGATTGAGGACAGGGGAATCTAGATAAAGGGTGAGAATAAGGGCACGGCCGTGCTAACTAGCACAGCCTGGTGTTGCTGCCCGTGGTGCCTTCGAAAGCCATGCTGAACGGCTGAAATCTCCCATTCTTCATGTGTTTTCTCATCACGAGCTTGACTCCGGCCGTGCTCATTGCAACCCGTGATGGCCACGGAAACCATGGTGAAAAGGGTGGATTTTGGGCTTTCCTTCGCCATCTCGAGTCGCTGAACTCCCTACCTGCATTTGACACATATACGCACCCATTTAGACCGTAAATCAAGTAAGTGAATTAAATGGGAAAGTCCCACTTTACCGATTACTAAAATTCGATATAAGTTATTCCAACCCTAAGTTCATACAACTATGTTTAAAATAAAAGTAAGTGTTCTAACTACCCTCAAGCATGCAATAACTGACAAAACAAAAATGTTAATAAAAGCATAAAATTAAAGTTTTGGGGTGCCTCCCAAAAAGTGCTTCTTTTTTGTTGAGTCCTTAGCTGGACTCTGCAGCAGCATCCCTGCCCCGTTGGCAAATTGAGAAGGTGGGCGCATTGTAAGCTGGGGCCTGAAGCATATAACCGTAAGGAAGCGGTCCAATGGGCGCAGTAGGTGGCCAATGAGGTGCTCTCTATGCCGAGTTGGGATGTCCAGTCATCCACTCCCAATCTTGTCTAGATGACCTGTCATAAACAAACTTGCAACTACCCTTCTCGGGTGTATCATAACGCGAAGTTTCAAATTGATGCAAGTTATTTTCTTTAAAAGAGTGACACATCAACAGGCAAAGAAGCATGCAGTGCAGAATCTATTAGTAAATCCTGTGGTGGTTTATCACATGCAAAACTAATCCGTCAATAGCGCAAATTGCGTGAACCTGATTACCGGGAGGACTCTCGAATGGGGGTAAACTGAAAGTAACACAGTCATCCCCTACATTAAGCTCTAACTTTCCCTCGAATACATCTATTTTGGCTCTAGCCGTGGCAAGGAAAGGCCTTCCTAAAATCAAAGGCACACCATGCTCATTATCCATATCCATTACCACAAAGTCCATAGGAAATATAGATTTATCTACCTTGACTAGCACATTCTCTACAATCCCCCTAGGAAGCTTAACAGAATGATCAACTAATTGAATACACATCCTAGTGGGTTTTGCTTCCCCTAAACCTAGTTTATTAAACATACTTGTGGGCATTACATTTATGCTAACGCCTAAATTAGCTAATGCCTCATCAACACACAAGTTACCCAAAGTGCAAGGAATAGTAAAACTCCTTGGGTCGTGACATTTCTCTGATAAATCACTCTGAAACACTGTTGAGCACTCTTCATTGAGCTTTACGAATGCTACTTCTTCCAGCTTGCTTTTGTTGCTAAGTATGTCCTTCAAGAATTTGGCATACTTCGGCATTTGCTTCAATACATCAATAAAAGGCAAGTTAATATGTAGTTGTCTAAAAATATCTAAAAGTTTACTGAACTGCTCTTGTGCTTCTACTTGCTTCAGTCTAGTAGGATAAGGAATCTTGGGTTGATACTCCCTGACTGGGATTGGTTGCAACTTTTGCCTCTCAGGTTCTTTAACCTTACTGCTCACCTCGATCTGCACATCAATAGTAGCATCATCAACGACAGGCTTAGAAGGAGCTGAAACTAACTTACCTGAACGCAAAGTGATGGCATTCACGTGCTCCCTTGGGTTAGACTCAATGGTGCTGGGGAGTGCTCCTTGTTGCCTTTCAGACAATATCTTGGAAATCTGCCCAATTTGATTTTCCAAGTTTTGAATGGATGCTTGCTGATTTTTAGGAGCATTGTCGGTCTGCTGGAACCTTGTCTCAGTCGACGTGATAAACTTCATCATCAGCTCCTCCAAGTTAGATTTCTTCTCGACTGGTGGAGGAAGCTCTGATGGTCCAGCTTGCTGCTGCTGCTATGGCGGCTGCTAATGTAGTCTCTGAAAACCTGGTGGACCCTGGGCATTAGTGTTGTGCCAACTAAACTTTGGGTGATTTCTCCACCCAGGATTGTATGTGCTGCTATAAGGGATATTCTACTGTTCGGGTGCATTCTGCATGTAATTAACCTGTTCATGGTCAGCAGAAACATTAGATGAAGTAGAGGAACTAGCAAACATACCTTCTGCATTATAGTTTGCACCGTAATGCGGGTCACTACAAAACTCGCAGCTTATTTGGGCTGCTTGAACTGGCATATGAAGCTGGTCTATTTTCTTAGTTAGAAGCTCCACTTAAGCTGCCAAGTCTGCTGTGGAGTCTAACTGGTTGACCATTCCTTGTTTGACCGGCCGACTCCTAGAGGATTGCCACTGGTAGTTGTTCGTTCTGCACCTGCTTCGACGTCTTGCTGTTCAAAGCTCCACCTGCTGCAGCATCCACCATTTGCCTCGTAGCAAGGTTCAAACTGTTGTAAAAGGTCTGAACCTGCATCCACAAAAGAAGAAATGTCATTTCTCAATTTAGCAGCTGTAGCTGAAGGAAAGTACTTGTAAAGGAATTTTTCAGCCAAAGATTTCCAAGTTGTGATAAAGCCGCTATTCTTTATTCTATCCCTTAAAGAAAATGGAAATAATCTCGGTCACGGTGGCGTATCTCGGCATCATCGGTGGTTCCATTTATCTTGAAAGTGTCACATATCTCCAAAAAGTTAGCTATATGGGCATTGGGATCCTCGTTTGGCGCTTATTCAAACTCACGCTCGGTGCATGGATCACATTTGGCTTTATCTCGAAATCGTCTTGCCAGCGGCCTACTCGTTCGTTTGTATCCCATCCAATGATGGTCTAGCAACTCGTACATCATCCTGGCATCCGTCCGCCCATCGTTTCGCAGGATTCTCCATCCTTCCGGTATATCTACGGTACCTCAACCTCAATCCCCTCTCCTCAATAATAAAGCTTCTCTTGTGGGGGGATCATCATTTTTATCGGATAGAGGCTCTATAAGATCGGAGTTTATCAGTCATCTCTCATAATGTAATGTATTAAAACAAAAGTAGTTAAAACAATGAAAGAATAAAATAAAGCAAAATAAAGACAAAAAATATGGCAAATAAAAAACACAAGTTCGTTAAACACCACACGAAGTTACCTCTGCACGCAGACGCAAAACTTGATATGTTATTTACGTAGCTACAATTTAAGGCAGTGAACCTATCGATGCAGACTAGCACAAATGGTGAGTATCAAGGTCGTATTCTTAGGAAAGGATGAACCTAGACCTACCATAACGTTTTACATTATCTAACCTAAAGAATTCAATGAAGTGTTGTTCTATGATTAATTATGAACAAACAAGTAATTAAATGTCAAATTATCTGAAAGGATTTAGGAAAAGCAAACCCTAGGGTCCTAAGTTAATTGAATTTTTGTAAAGATAAAGATTAAATTGATTATCAATTGCAATTACCCGTGGACGAAGTCTTAATTGAATTCGGTCTCCCTCTCGAGATAACCAAATTCCTAAACCTAATAACCTAAAGTTGGAATCTCTTCCTAACGATCGATTATTCGATTAGCATTAAGATTTAACCCGCCTCTATTAAGCTTTATTAATTCTTAATCCGGCTAGTCAATTACCCTTATCTCTAAGTGATTATTAACCAGTTCTTGCTATTCAATTTTTTTATTACTAAACGAATTTCTCAATTACATAAAGCAATCTAAATTCCATAATTCACAACGTCTCATGAATAAAGTGACTTCTCATTAATAATAAAAGCAAGAAGAATCAAGAATTGACAACCAAAATCTCATAACATTAAGATCAATCCACAAACATAGGAACCCCAATTGGGTTCAACAATTTAGCTACTCATACTAATAAGCATCATAAAATAAGGAATAAAATCAGAAAAGTAAATTAAAGGCATGTACACCTTCTCTTTCAAGTTGGATGAGAAACCCTAATTTTCCAATTCAAAATATCAAACCTTAATTTACCTCTTGAATGCTCCCAAATATTGTCTTGATCTTCAAATCGATGTTAAAACAAGTGTAATACTTCCTTCAATTGATGAGATTAATCTTCCAAAGTTGACAATTGAGGTCTGGAAACAAGTGATTTGAGTTCGTATAATGGAAATCAAGTCAGAAGATCGAACCCTCATTCACCAAATCGCTTTTTGCTGCATGCTCTTAAGACTGGTGCGTGGCTCTTCTTGAGCAATTCAAGGTCAAAGTATTGCCGGCCCTTGAATCCTGACGCGATCGTTGACCTCTTCCGTCCAGGCCGTAAGCCAAGTGTTGAGCCACCCGACCAAAACCCCAAAATGCATACCGGCGCCACAGGGCACGCAACATTCAGCAGCCGTTCTAGGCCGTGCTTCGACTGGAATGCTAGTTCTTGCTCAATTTGATGGATTCTGGTCCATAATTACGCGTATTTCCCTCGATTATTGACAATGTCCTTCGATAATAACCTGAAACGTGAAAGGAACCAAAAGACAGGTGATTCTAGCATAAAACAAGATAATTATGCATAAGAATGTAAACAATTGGGCATGTCAATATGTGTAATATGATGCCTATCAAGCATCCACTACCTTGTTTCACGACATGATGCACAAGAAGGCGAATGTGTATGTAGATGATATGATGATAAGTTTGGAACAAGAGAAGGATACTTTCAGGCTCTGGATAAGTTTTTAGGACGAGTAGAAAGATATAACTTGAGGCTCAATCCAAAAAAGAGTGTATTCGGAGTAATGTCAAGAAAGTTGGTAGGGCATATAGTGAGTCAGCAGGGAATAGAGATCGATCCGGACAAGGTAAAGGCTATTTAGGAGATGCCAGCATCGTAAACAGAGAAATAGGTCAAAGGATTTCTAGGATGTCTACAATACATCAGTAGGTTCATTTCTAAACTCACAATGGTTTGTAATTCTATCTTCAAACTTTTGAAAAAACATAAACCCGTTGTGTGGGATGAGGACTGTCAAAGAGCTTTTGATAGAATTAAAGAGTATTTGATGAAGCCGTCAGTATTGAAGCAGCCAAAGGATGGTAAGATGTTGATTCTATACTTGACCTTAAAAGAGAAAGCCATGGGGGCAATGATATCGTAGTGTGTGCCTAATGATGTAGAGCATACAATCTATTATCTTAGTAAGAAATGCTACCTTGTGAGTCAAAGTATAACCTTATGAAGAAGACGTGGTTAGCCATAATACGGGCTACGAGAAAATTGAGACACTATTTTCAGTCTTATAAGGTGCAAGCAATTTTTAAAAAAGACCAGTTGAAGTATCTATTTGAAGCTCCGTCTCTTACAAGAGAGCTGGCTAGACAGTTTTACTCCTAACAGAGTTCGACATCGAGTACGTCACCGAGAAAATAGTCAAGGATAAGGTTGTAGCGGAATTCTTGGCTCAGAATTTAATCGAGGGAGACGACCCTTGGGATATGGAGTTTCCTAATGAAAATCTAGGGGCAGTCGAGATTCAAAAATGAAAGATGTACTTTGATGGGGTAGTGAATGCAAGAGGTGCAGAGTTAGGGGTAGCTCTGATTATGCTAGAAGGAGAGATGCTACTACTGGCTAAAAGATTGGACTTTAGAGTGATAAATAACATGGCGGAGTACGAATCACATTTAATTGGATTAGAAGCGGCAATAGTAGCATGAGTGAAGTAGGTGATGGTCTACGAGGACTCCATGCTAGTAATTTAACAAGCAATCAAAGAATGGAATGTGAAGGAAGAAAGGTTAAAGCCATATGTCAACTATCTCAAGACTTTAGTTTGTAACCATATCTTTATTAGTTTCAGTTATTTTTATTGATTAACTATCATAATAATTCAATAATAATAACTGTTATGAAAATATTTAGGTTGAATGTATTAGAGACATCATCTTTGCTTCACTCTATACTGATATAAGGAACTTTAGTTGCATCATTAGCTTGAGTATATAAAGGAAAAGGAGCATCACCATCTCATTTATTAGATCTATGCTTAAGGTTAAAACAAGGGGAGTACTAAGTAATTGGCTAGGCTAAATACTACTTTTATCATATAATTTATTAAAATTATATCATTTTATATTTACATTATTACTTTATTTAATTATTTTATGAATATTTTATTCTTTCAAAATATTAGTTTAAAGTATTTAGAATTACTTTTATTATTTTATGTTGATAATTAGTCTTTATTATAAGTGGTCTCATAGTTTCTTGAGAGACCAACCTCGAGGTGAATTTACCGCTTTACTATAAAAACGATTCATGCAGTTGTAAGTACTAAATTTGACATATCAAATTTTTGGCGTTGTTACTGGAGAACTATATCCAAATTTTATTATATTGATTGATTATCAAGTTTTTTTTGTGTTTTTGTGTTTGTGTTTTATTTTGTTATTTTTATTTTTAAGTTATTAAATCTGAAGTTTTTGTTTTGTTCTGTATACCTAGCAAGAAAACGAAATTAAATGATTCATCAACTCAAACTTTCTACAATTTGATATCAGCTATTAAAAAGACAAAAGAAGATAAAAAAAATTGAAAGTTTGTGCCTCAAAATGTAGAAGAAGAGATTAAAGAGAAAATTGAAGAAGAATCAAAAGAAGAGGTTAAGTTATTGCAAACCCACAAAGAGAAGTAGCTTCTTAAAGGTAAATGGCTGTGAAAGATTGTGACAGCCTATAATTAATAATACTACTTCATTCATAGTTCTAGGTGATGCATCTAGGAATTATAAACTTAAAAACATTTATTTTAACATGCTTCCTTAATTTTATGGTATGCCTAGTGAGGATGCGCCGACATTCATTAGAGAATTTTATGCTATAGTTTATACTTTTTCATTATCTGGATTAAATTAGGACCAATTGAGAATGAGGTGTTTCTCTTTTTCATTGAAAGAAAAAGCAAAGGCTTGGTTAATAACCTTGTCTCATAATTCTTTGAAGATTTGGAATGAAGTTTACCAAACTTTTATAAGTAAGTTTTACTCACATCAAAAGACCAAAGAATTAAAAGCTGAAATTTTAAATTTTTATCAAAAGGATACTTAATTCTTTCATGAAGCATAGGATCGCTTTAAATCACTTATATTCCAGTGCCAACGCCATGGATACACACTTGACTAACCAATCATTTTTATGATAGATTGACATAACAATATTAATATATGGTTGATAATGCAAGTGAGTTGCTATATTAAAAAAGATAACTGATGAGATTTATGACATCTTTGAGATATTAGAAGCTAATTCTCAATAAAAGACTGTGAGGATAAAAAGAATAGGAGTGAATAAAATAGTAGCTAGTTATGAGATGGCCATGCAAATAACTGAGTTAACCAAGCAAGTTAAGATACTTGCTTTAACAAAAAATGCACAAAGTAATAAGGTATGTGATAGTTGTGGTATTTATGATCATTGTGCTAATGTGTGCTCATCTTTTGATACTTATTCAAGAAATGAGTTTGAGCAGCTTAATTTGATAGATTCTTACCAACCTAGGCAGTCTATAAATAACCTTTATTCTAACACATACAATCCAGGTTGGAGAAACCATTCGGATTTTTCATGTAGAAATAATGATCAAAATTCATCACAATTATTGAGAAATCCAAATCAGCCTCATTACTAAGATCAATATTCTAAATTCCAAAGGAACTCAAATCTTTCCTTTCAAAATCAAGAATAAACTTTTCAATTTAACGAGCAAAGGAAGCTAAGTTTGAAAGAAACACTTCAATCATTTACGATGGCTTCTCATGATAGGTCTTGTGATAATTCTTACAAGAGTAAAGTTGCCACAATAATAATATAGGAAAGAATCTAGATTATCATCCCATAAAGATTTGTAGTTCTTAGAACCAAAATATATTATAACTTTATACTAATTAGATTAACAATTATTTAGGTTGAATTTAAAATTAAGTAAAATCAAAAGTAAAAGTTGTAATAAAGAAATCAAATTAATATAAAACTTAGAACTAAGTCCCCATCACACTAATCCTTCTATAATTTGATTAATTATCCTTTGAGTCTAACTTAACGATCTTGAAGATAATTTATCCCAAATTAGTAAATATATTATTTCAAACCATACTCACCATATTTAGACTAATTTCTTGCCTATTGTCATGGTCAATTCTATTAATCTAAATCCTTTAAATTTTATGAAAAATTAAAGCAAATCTTAAGAATCTAAGATTTATGTCTAAGCCTTCATAGTCCTTACTTAATATTCCTTAAACTAATATCAAACTTCAATTATCATAAACTTTGTCTAAAATCTAGATCTACTACAAATATTAGGCCTTTATATTCACAATCACATGAAACACATATAATAAGTCAAAACAATTAAATCAAGAATCAAGGAATATTACTGAATCAAATTATAGAATAAGATTAATAGGTTTCCATCCAATTCTAGAAAATAAAATTAGCGATTTATAATATAATTATAACTTATAACAATAATTGAATTCATTGAATATAATAACAATAAAGTAAAACAAGAAGGGAAGAAAGAACTCTTGGATCTTAATGGAATTCTTACAATCTTGACCTTTTGAATCTTCTTCAATCCTTGCCCTAGTCACTTTTTCTAACTTTAAAAATTTGCCTTTTAACCCTAGGATCTATCCTAAAATACCTAAGAAAATACCTCTATTAATGTTTATATAGCCTAGGCTAATAAAAGGATCTAAAAATCCAAAAATATATAAAATAAGACTAAAATTTGTAGCCAAATCGGTCGGCCCCGCCCTTACTCCGGGAAGAAGTAGGTGACCTCACTCTTGCTGATGTGTTTCCAGTATGCTCCTTTTTACTTCTAGGCTCTCCAATCTTCCTTAACTTGCTTTATTAAATTTAAAACTCCTCCCTTTTATTAATATTACCTGAAATTATAAATAACTCAACCAAGTGAATAACTTCATGATAATCTCACTCCAATCACATATTGAATTATCATAATTAACTATATAAAATACTAAATTACTATGCATAAAATGAGTGTATCAATAGGATGGAGAGGAATGAGAAAAGAACAAACTTTATTGAAGCTTCAATGAAACACTTAAAAACTCAAATAGAAAAAATTATTGAAGCAATTTAAGCGATCAAGAAAGAGAAACCACTAGGTCAACCTGAACAAATCAATGCTATTACCATTATTAATAATGGTAAGGTTGTTGATAATCAAGTTGATATGAAAAAGATTCTTCTTCTTATTATGTAGGTACACTTAAAGATGATGGACTAATGAAAATAGAATCGATGAAGAGAGAATGCAAAAAGAAGAAAAATTAGAGCCTATTCTTGGGCTTCAGAAAAAAGAAAAAGAAGCATTTTCTATACCTGAATTCTATAAGGCAGCTCAGCCTTATAAACCACCTATTCCTTTTCTAAACTGACTCAAAAATAGCAAAAAGGATAAAGTAATTTTCTGAAAATATTGAGATGCTCTCTAAGGTTAATACTAATTTACCTTTTGTTGTATGTTATTAAGAATAAGCCAACATATGTAAAGTTCTTTAAAGAGTTGGACACCAATAAAAGAAGATATGCAAACAATAAAAAAGAAAAAATATCAAAAAAGAAAGTGCAGTTATTCGATATCAGAAAAAGAAAATGCTTCTTAAAATGAAGGATTATGGTAGCTACACCATTAATATTATTATGGGTGAGAAGAAGATTACAAAAATCTTGTTAGATTTGGGAGCAAACGTCAACTTGATGCCTAATTCGATATATGCACAACTTGCCTTTGGAGAGTTGAAGCCAACCACCATGTCTCTACAATTTGCCGATAAGTTAATAAAATATTTTTAAAGTATAGTGGAAGACTTGCTAGTTCAACCAGGTCAATTAATATGGAAAATAAACTAGCGATGAATAAAGAGCAAACTATTCTCTTTGGTAGGCGTTTCATCAACTACCATAACTGTGATTGATGTGCATAATAGAAAATTTACCATTACAGTTTTAAGAGAAACCATGGAATTTAAAGTATTTAATTCTTTAACTACCATTATGAGTGTTCATATATCGATTATTTAGATTCTCTTGTTTATAAAAAATTAAATTATGTTATTCTATTGTTAATTGATAAGAACTTCCATGATACTTTAGATATTTCCATTAAGAGTATAAATCCGTACTTGAAAAAAATGGCTTATGGCCAAGAGGCGGAGTGCATAATGAACCCACCTTAAGCATAATCAAGAATGTCTAAATATAGACAATAAACTTAGCAATTATATTTTATTTTTATACATTTAAGTTATTTTTATTTTTCTCTTCTTTTATTTTTAAATTTTGTGTTTTATGTTTATTTTATAGGCCTATCAACATTTGTACTTTAAGATTCTTAAAGTATATAATTTTCCCATGTGGTAACAAGTCAATTCATTTTTCAATCTTATGCTTTCATGTTTCATTGGCCTGGATATTATGTGTTTATTATGCATCGAATGTTTGATTCATTATTAGAAAAATAATATTTGGGGACTAAATGAGCTTAGACATGTCTCTTTCCTTGTGGGATTAGGACTGATTTCTTTTTTTTAATATATTTGTCACTAGTGTCAAAATTATTTTGAATTATATTATATCCTTTTTTTTATTTTAATAAAGTTTAATTTTATTTATTTGTCCATCTCTTTATTTATAGTTATTTAAATTATATTTATTTTTACTTTCATTCAAATTCTATACTTTTCATCATTTATTTACCTTTAATATGTCAAAAATCAAACCTAGGTGTAGATTAGATTTTACACGAAAACAAATTGCGAGCAAACCTGCATAGTTTTGCCAACTTGCGGGAGCCCTTCTTGATTGCAGAGCGCGTCGTAGGCTAGCAATGAGGTTGCAACAACATTTTGCGAGCGAGACAAGCAGGGAGCGAGGCGCCTTTCGACAGATCACGAGCCATCTCTCTATAGGTCGTGGAGTCCTTCCACAAGGTAAGCAGGCGTTGTTGCCTTGGTGCAACCGCTGGGTCGCGAATGACGCGATCCCAACACCCCTTTAGCTAATTTTGATTTAAAATTAAATATACTAATTAAGAGAATAAAGAGTAATTGAGATATATACAAAAATTAAGTTCTTTTAGGTTAAAATACTTCCTTCAAACACTAAATATATATTCATCTCTTTCACATACTTAGTTATGTCATTGATTTAGGACTTTGTTTTAGGATTTATTATAGGGTTTATATTTAGTTATTTTAAGATTTATTTTTATTTACCTTATGATTTTATCTTTTTAGTTTCTTTAGGATTGTTTTTCATTTTTATTGTTGATATAAATAACTCAAATTATTATTTTCAATCATTTTTCTTTTTTTAATTTCTTTTATAAAAATCAATGATGTGTGTTTATGTATGCTTCTAATGTTTGATTGATGGAGATTGGAATTCAAGTTCATAGCTTACTTCGCATTGCTAGATTCAGGAGAGTGTTTTATCTTTTTTCTCCTTTCTTGTTCTTTATTTTTATATATGTAATGACATTGAGGACAATATCAAATTTAAGTGTGGGGGAGAGAAATAGGATATTCTTTAATAAATTTTATATGCCATATGAATTAGTAATCTTTACAAAATTTAAAATTTTTCTACTTAGCTTTTTATTATTTTTTTATTTAAAGAGTCAATGAAGGAATGTTATTGTGTTGATCCTTGAATTCTTAAGTTATATATATATGTGTGTGTATGTATGTGTGTGAACTCATGAATTTATTTGCACTTAAATGATCAAGTATCCATTCTTTGCATACGAATATTATGAGTAGTTTGACAAGTTTGAGTTGGGTATAATTAGAAGTGTATGATTTAGATTATTATTTTCTTGTTATTAAATTGACTTGCCTAAGTTTAATGAGATATAATATAGAAATATGATATATGTACTTAAGTAGCTCTAAGTTTAATAACTCTACTCTCCTAATTTTAGTTGCTTAGAAACCGAGAATCTTCATAACTAATATTGGTTTTCATATAAAACGACAATTGAGATTATGAGTATGCAAAGCATTTTGATTGTATGTTATATCGAGTAACCAGGTACATTCTGCGTAAAAGGCATAATATCTCAAGAAAGAAAGTAATTTTCCAACTATCAAGTTTAAATTCAATAGAAGTAAAGAAAGAAAAAAATAAAATTAAAAGATTTGAAAACAAGTGTTATGAAGTATACCTATTAGTCTCTTGTTATGAATGGAAGTTTGCCTTTTGAATAAGGTTATGATGATTTGGATTATGCACCATAGTTGTATCCTTTGAAGATGAGTTAGGCTATTTGTTGTAAAATAAGTATAAATGATTGGATGCTTGAATCTTTTGTTAACAATGATTAAGTTCACACTTTTAGAAAAAAAGTATAATTCAAGTTGTTCTTGAGTTGGCATGATTACTGCATTAGTGAGATTCTTTTAAGTAATGTCTTCAAGCTTAGTATATTATTTTTCATGATTTTTGCAAAGGTTAATTTTTAAGTTGTTATTTACTTGAGGACAAGTAAAGGTTTAAGTGTGGGAGTATTTGATAGGTTCAAATTATATATAGATATTTAAAATATTTTAGTACTTTTATTATATGTTTTCTATATATAATATGGTAGAAATGTGTGTTTTTATCTCACTTAAGTTTAATTGTCTATTTTCAAATAAATTAACCAAAAGAGAAAATTATGGAGCAAAATACTCAAATATAGGCCTAATAGGACGTGTTTGTGTCAAGACCGAGACACATGAACTGGATAATTTAATAGTAAAAAATTACTATTCACAAGGGGGCAATTTAGTCTTTTATTATTTAAAGATTTATATCAGTTATTTATTTATGGAATAATATTTGGTGAAGATAAAGATATCTATAGACTTATCTATTAGATAGAATTATCTTGGATATGTTTATCTTAAGAGAGGTTTATCTTAGATGTACTTATCTTTAAGCTGACTTATCTTGGTGGATGACTCTTCTATACATAACTTTGCAAATCTAAATCTAAAAAATGAGAAAGATAGGTCTTTCTTATCTACTATACAACTTATTATTCATCACTTGTCCATTATTTTTGTCTCTGCAGTTTTCTCTACAGTTCATCTTCATCAAACACTTAATTTTATTTTTTTAATATTCTTTCAAGATTAAAAAAGGCTTTCAAAAAATGAAGAATGAGAATCAATCATCTTCCTACCTTGAAGACATTCTCGATCTAAAGAGAGCTTTTATTTTTAATTTTATTTTAATGTTTAACTATTTAATTACTATGACCATGGAATTAAATATATTAAGTTAAAGTTTTTTTAGTATGTAGTTTAGCCTTTACTACTTTGTATGAACTTTATTATCTTTTTATTTAATGAATGATTTTTTTTATCAACATATGTTTATTAGTTTTATTTATTTTTATTGATTAATCATCATACTAATTCAGTAATAATAATTGTTATAAAAATATTTAAATTAAATATATTAGAGACACTATCTTTACTTCAGTTTATGTTGATATAAATAATTTTGGTTGCATTATTAGTTTGAGTAAAATGAAAAGAAACATCACCATTTTATTCATTAGATCTATGCTTAAGATTAAAACAAGGAAATTGCTAAATAATTGACTAAGTTAAATACTATTTTTATTATATAATTTATTAAAATCATACAATTGTATATATATTTTATTTAATTATTATATAAATATTTTATTTTTAAAAACATTGGTTTAGTGTATTTATATTTACTTTCATTGTTTTCCATCGATAATTAGTATTTATAATAAATCGTCTCATAGTTCTTTGAGAGATCAATTTCGAAGTGAATTTACCGCTTTATCTATAAAAACGGTACGTACACTTGTGATAACTAAATGTGACACATCAATTATTAGTTTACTATATGCAAAATATTTAAATTATAAACTTCTTCAATTATGAGAATAACCATGTGTTTCCTCTTTCTGAATAAATTGTACATTTTCCATTTCATATCAATTGATTTCTTTTAAATTAAAAAAATTAATTAAATATAATTCTTTTTACTTTTTTTTATGTCAGAATACGTATAATATATCTTTACATTAAAAGAATCTAATTTAATTTGATTTTTTATAGTTAAATTTATAAAACATTTTCTTAATTTAAATAAAATAATACAATAATAAAAATCATAATAGAAGGAGGGTGTATTATTAGCGAATTTAGCTTTTAGACTTAAATAAATTATTATTGCTAACATCTAGAGATCGGGGTCCAATCAAAAAGGAGGAAACTTCGATTCGTATGAAGGCCGGAATGAAATAGACCTTCAAATGGTGATACATGCAGTCAAAGGATATTCATGTGGATAAAATTTTTCTATATATGTAAGTGATGACGCTTGTAATCTAATAATAAATTTGGGAAAGTTCCGGTTCTTCTTATTCAGAAAAGGTAGATAAAATAAATAATGAAAAGAAATGATGACGTCAGTTTCAATACGTGCGCTCCAAAGACGATGACGTGTCATTATACTACCGTTTGAAGAAAAAAGAAGAAGAAGCAATTGCCTACAACCGAGCATACTTTTGAAGCTCCAACATTTCCACTCAAATCCGATGTTTTGGATCAAGCAAAACTTTCAAACGTGGCATTATACTAATGGTTGAATATTTATACAAGAGGATTAGTATTGACCATAATTCGCTAAGAATTCAAATAAAAAATTAAGAAAAAGAACAGTCAACGATGCCCAAGAGGCACGAGCCGACTTTGGAATGGGGCCAAGGCAGTGACGGAAGCAATGACAGAAACTACCACACGTGTCAATCCGTGATTTAAGTAGCTAACAAGTGTCAATGTCTACGGCTGCGGTCAGCTAGGAATAGAATAGGACAATACCCACGTTTTGGTTATACAGATACGACCCCACGTGCCCAAAAAAGACACTAGCTTTATACTTATATAACCTTCTTCTCTGTCTCTCACTCTGCTTTCGTGTCTAAAAGCCTCCAGCGAACTGAAAGCAGCAACAGGAAAGAGAGAAGAGAACAAGCAAAAGAGAGAGAAGGAAGTGGAAATGAAAGGAGCGGAGTTAGATTTACCAGCTGGGTTCAGATTTCACCCAACAGATGATGAATTGGTGAATCATTACTTGTGTCGCAAATGTGCAGGACAGTCGATTTCTGTTCCTATTATTGCTGAGATTGATCTTTATAAGCATGATCCATGGCAGCTTCCAGGTAATTCGGTGAATTCTTCTAGTTAAAAAGTTAGGACAAGCGTTTTGGATGAAGCATATCTAAATCTTCTTCTCTTTACTTGTATTTGTGTTGCAGAAATGGCTTTATATGGTGAAAAAGAGTGGTACTTCTTTTCTCCAAGGGATAGAAAATATCCAAACGGGTCAAGGCCGAACCGTGCTGCTGGAAGCGGGTACTGGAAAGCAACAGGAGCGGATAAACCCATCGGTAAACCCAAACCGCTTGGAATAAAGAAAGCACTGGTGTTTTATGCTGGCAAAGCCCCGAAAGGAATCAAGACTAACTGGATCATGCATGAGTATCGTCTTGCCAATGTTGATAGGTCTGCTGGCAAGAAAACCAACCTCAGGGTAAATTTTAATCATCAATCTTCAGTCTTCTGCTCTAATTGGAATCCTTAATAATCAAACATGACTAAATTTTGGACATTGCAGCTTGATGATTGGGTACTATGCCGAGTATACAACAAGAAAGGAAGCATGGAGAAGCATCAGCCTGTTTCAGATAGAAAATTGTTAAAATACCCAGAAGCGGAGGAAGATCAGAAGCCCGACATTTTAATATATGGGGACAAAGCAATTTCAACGTTCGGACCATCAATTATGAACGACAGTAGCAATAATGATTTACTAGCACATATGGATACAACATCTGATTCAGTACCCAGGTTGCATACAGATTCAAGTTGCTCGGAGGAGCACGTGCTATCACCTGAGAAGGAGGTACAAAGTGAACCCAACTGGAATGCGCTGGACAGTAATGCCTTAGATTTTGGTTTCAATTACCTAGTGGACGGTGGTTTTCAAGATTATGACCCTTTTGCTTCGCAAGTTCAGTTCCAAATGGACCAACTCTCACCCCTTCAGGACATGTTCATGTTTCTACAGAAGCCATTTTGATCATCGTCATCGCATCACTTCCCAAATAAAAGAAAATCTATTTTGTTATTGGGAATTAGTTAGTATCTGGACCCACAATTCAAAATAGTCTGCACGTGTGGGTGACATTTTGGACTTGCTGACATTGGCAAAGTAGAAGGCAGATATATGGGGGTTGGTGCAATCAGATGCTTTTTACTGCAAGTAAGAAGGCTGTGATTCAGTTTGTGAACCTATTTCATGTTAATATGTAATGATTACAGTAGGATAATTCTTATCTGTAAGGATTATAGAACCAATTTATTTGATTAATTGATGACAAAATTCCCATGACCGAAATGTAAACTATAGCCTTGAAGACATTGGGCAGAACTGAAAATTGTTGCGCAAGAACCATGGCAGCAGCAAGTTTTTCTCTAGTTGGTGCAGGCATGATATTAACAGTCCATGTTTGGCAGTTTCAACTTTCAATTCTCACCAATTCTGACCCCAAAAAGAACTATTTTGTAATATGTGTAGCAAATTGGTGCAGTTGAGTACAAAAATGTTATAGTAAAATTCACAACTATATTATTAATTGAATTTGTGGGGGTATAACCCTTGTACAGTTTGTATTCTATTGACAAATCAAATATAAAGAGAGAGTAGCCTTTACAAAGGAAGTAGGATAGACTATTATTATTATTATTATTATTATTATTATTATTATTATATACAAGTATATGATGTCTGTGACATAGAAATAATGATAAGACTATTATACTTATCAAATGATATTTCTTTTGGACTTAGGAAGCCGATCACAACTAGCTGCTGCCCATCCAATCATTTGCTTCTCATTGTTGTAAATCACCAGTCTGTCTAGCATCGATACATCTAAGGAAACAATGAGGAAAAAAACTACTTCAGATATAGGCTGATAATCGAGTTTTGTTTCGGATAATGGAAAAGAGATTTTACCTCCGATGACATTTAGATCACGCAGTCCTACTTCTGTACCATTTAGAATTCCCAAGCAAGCATTTCCTTTGGACTAAAAGAAAGCAGCACTGTTAGTAATCAATAGAGCAAGTTATGCTTCTACTTACTCTCGTTAGTGGGATGGATATCTTACTGATATTATAAGATACGCTTCTGGGGAAAATTCAAACTGAGTTTTACTACTTCTCCCACTGCTTGTTTTGAATACCAATGCGAAAGGCTTGAAATATTTCTTCACGTCGCGTATGCTTTTAAAAGGTCTCTTCCCTTTCCAACAGAGTGGCAGTGTTTGGTCATCCAATGCTTCGCTAATGGGCTTTCGTGACAATTCTCTCTTCAACTATGAACAAATTTGCCATGCGTATTATTAGAGATAGGCAATGCTTGAAGCTGATCTTATGATGAGATTTGTTTAAGCATCAAATGAGAAACAATGAAAATCATTTTTGTGCGTCTGTCTCTCTGTATGCGCCTGAGAGAGAGTTGCTTATATAAGGAAAAAAACATTTGTGTTCAGTATGTAAACGATTTGTGTTGCTTATTTTGCACTAGTCATAGTTGTGGGCAAGGACTTCGGCACTACTTAAGCATGTAAAGTATAGGTTGCCTAAATATTTCAAATGCCTGTGCTAAGTGCTACTTTTGGCATGTAATCATGCATGAGGACATTGGTTCTTACTCACCGAAAATACTAGATGTTGATATGCCTGCGCATTGAGGTAAGTATAGGAGCTCCCACTGTCAAAAACTACAAGTAGATTTCTGATTCCTGTGGACTTCCCGTCAAAAATTAATTCCGCGAACCCAGGTGAGTAGTGTTTTCTGGCATAAAAGATGAGTTAATGTAAGTGTATAAACACGAAATACAGCTAGATTTTCAAAACTGAAAGGAATTTATGTGGTCTGATTACAAATGATCGCGTGACATTGGGGTCCAAGTGACACCAGAAGAATCATAAATGTCCTCTCCAAAGAAGAGAAATCCTCCACCACGCCCGCTTAGACAGTGCCCAATTACATTTGACACTAAACCCTGACTACTAAGCTGTGATGGGATGCTAGATATTCCCCTGCCAAGGCCAAGTATTCCATCTAAAGGATGATTAGATCTACCCGGTAGTTGATCATATCCACATCTGTAAAAGAAAAAGAAATTACATAGACAAGTCGTTTAGATTGAAATGAATAGCAAGGTGACATTAAGAACTATTTCTATATGCTAATTTAAAGCGTTGTTTGTGATGGGGAAAAAGACAGATCCAATTCTTTTAGAACATTAAACTACATAAAATTTGATGAGGGGAAATTTCAAGGAAAAAGACAAAAATCCAAATATTTTAATCACCCCCAGTATGATTGGTATTCTGGAGTTATATTCCTGTTTCCTCACTCCATCACCACATGGAGTTTGGCCATCATATTTAGCCACGAGCTTTAGGCATCTTGATGTGCGATCCCTCCCACGAACCAGCAAACAACCAACAAATAAAGATTGCTATAACAATCAACTCCAAATTGTTATTGGAACTCATCCATCATAAAATCTTATTTTACATCTGAATAGCAGCCTTATCTCTAAATTTCCTTTGGAGTTCAAAAATCAATTCCTCCAAGAGCTTCCATGAAATACTATCTAAATTTCTGAGTGTATATATATATATATATAGACAATAACTACTTTATGGTTTAATGTATTTTCATTTTAGGATATGTGGTTTGCTTCTTCTTTTTTTCACTTTAGTACCTTGTGAATATAGCTGTTAGAAAATGACAGTCATATTGCACAATACCGTTAAGAGATTCTGAAGTGACAAATTTTGATGATTTGGATGCTGGGGAGATCTGGATAGAGTCTTGCTCACAGATAGAAGAAGAGTACGCGCGCTACGGCTTAGGCAGTTGATTGGATCAGATAGCCATTCGGGCAAGTTGCACATAAATCAAGAACTTGGAGAGATGGCTGAGAGCCACTGATCTTTCAACTGCCACGTCAACACTTGCTAACATATTATGCAATTTAGTTGTTATTTGTTAATTGTCATATTGACAGAGTATTAAAGTGACAAAAAGCAAACCATAAATCCTAAAATAAAAATACATTAACCCACATAGTAATTTATTGAAGTTTTTTCAAAAGAAAATATATGTGCAAGTCCGATAAATTTCTAAGTAAGAGATCAAAGAAGATAACCCGAGGGCCAGAAGAGGATTAAGCCGTTTTCCATTGGTAAAGTTGAGAACAAATACATCCTTGACAAGAACACCAAGGGATGAGCCACCATCCGCATACTCAACCTCATAATCACACTGATCTGGGTCTTGACAATTGTGGACGCCAGGTGGTTGCAAGGATGCACAGAGGGGATCCTCGCAAATCACAAGGTTGTTGCTGGGTCGGTAAAGAGGATGAGGTGCCTGCAAAGTCCTAATTGAATATCAATGGAAAATATTGCTATAATTACTCATAACACCTCAGATTAATTGATTGGGTATGACATCATACTGAAAATGCTAACAAATGAACCGAAATGAAAAGAAGAGTTAGGAAGTATTATCTGAGTTAAAGCATTCAAAAGTATCTTTCAGGTTAAAGCATTACAATAGACCATTATATCTGGCGGTGTTCTTTTTTCTGTTGTGGTGCCAGTAGACCATTTCCAAGATGACTTAAAGATGCAGCATTTGACAGTTTAATCATATGACATGAATGCTAAAAATAAAGAAAGCTGCATTGCAGAAAACCAATTCATAGTGTATGGAAAGACAAAAGATGCAAGAATTCAATCAACTGGATTCTGTTTAGTCAATTCTCATATTTGGAAAGGTCGTCATTTTCACAATTCGTTTATTTGAACCTTTAAACAAAAAAGAATCAAAAGGAAAACGATAGGATTTTCAAAGAACAAAATCATGCGAAGTGACATGATTTTGCAAGAATTCAATTCTATAAAATTTTTACAAAGGATTTATTCCAATCAAGGCCATCGTGCTCAATTACCTCAATACATTGGCGACATGGGGCATCGCATTGGAGCCACGTGAGATCACTTCCAGTGTCCACATCAAGAAAGTAAGGTTTTGCTGGTTGCCCTATACTGAGAGTAACATTATAATATCTGAAAAATGCAATTCGATGATCTTTTGCATGATTAGCAGCAAGTTGAGGAATATAAAGATATGTGAAACCTGTAAGAGAGATAAGAAAGGATATATACCCAGCAGGATAAACATTTCCATGAAGAGGAAAAACAAGGGATGACCCAGCTCTATTAATCATCATTGAAGAAGTTATTTCTCCCGATAACACTGCCTTTCTCCATCTTTGTTGCCTATCATCACTAGAGGCAGCTGACGACCCCGAAATCAGACCTATCAGCACCAACATCGTCACCACCCAAAAACCCACATCCCCTTTTCCCATTTTCCTCTGTTTCTAAAATAAAATGAATCAAAGAAGAATGTTTACTTTACAGCAAAAAGTGTACTTTGTTATGCTTGTGATGTGTTTGTTAAAAGTACTGAGTGAATAAGGAAGGACTTGGCCAATTTGTTTTTGGCGTCTTGTGTCTTGGCTTAGGTCAGTCCGAAATTGGTTTTTTATGCGGTATTGCAGGTGACTTTCGCTTGTCAATTAAGCATTCGATCATGGAGGCATTTTGGGATTGGCATTGCTTGGTCTGTTAAATTTCCATTAATTAGTTTTACCTTTTCTTTGGCATGGGAATGTTGAAGAACCATTTTAACTTCCACCTTCAGATTTGAGATATCTTTTGGTGTCTGTTTTGTGAGGCGCTATTTATTCCTTTCCTCGTTTGCGGTACATGGACAACTGTTGCTCTTGGCGCTGGATTTTAAATTAAATTATTAAAATTAAGACACATTTTAATATGCTATGGTTATATGATATTCTATAAATTTATAAAAAATTAAATATTATTTTAATTTAAATAATTTTTTAATATATCAAAATTAAATACTAACTACCAATAATATATAATATTTTATTTCTAAAAATTAATAATATATAATATTTGTTAGTAGTTAATAAAATACTTAATTTTTATTTTTATATGATTTAATTAATGAAATGATGAGATTTACTTATATAATATTGTCTTACATAAATAATTAAACTTATATTAATAATTTGAATTAATAAAAATCCTATAAAACTAATAAATTAACTAAAATAATATTACGTAATTATTTATAATCTAATTGCTTGTATATGTAGTTTCATAACAAAACATTTTAAGAAATTTGTATTATTATTGTAAGTGCTTATAAGAAAATAACAATCATAACTGGCAATGTATTAGTCAAATCGTGGCGCTTTCCAGGCAGCCACGCGAAAAGAAACAAAGGGAAAAGCATTTGTTTGTTTGTTCGGCCTTTTTTATTTTTCAAATGGAAGACGACACTCAAAGCCCAAAGATCGCAAGCACCACACCGTAGGCTCGTATCCTCCTCTGTGATGGACTTGAGGGTGAATTTCTGAAAACACGCAAACCGATAGGAATAAAATACCAATTTTAGCTAGAGCATTCACACTCCTGTTGCCCTCCGTGAAGATATGCTTGAGCTTCACTTGCCACTCCTTATACAACATCTCAGTGATGTCTCTAACTATGCTGTTGTTCGCAACTATGTTTTAAAATTATTTATCGATTAGTTATATATAAGAAACTTGAGAGTAGGAGTGTCAAAATGGATCATATGACACGTAAACCCGATTCGTCAAACACGAAAAAGATACAGGTTAGGCTTGAGTCTTAGCAGGTATAGGTCAATAAATGAATTGATCTGTTTATGACACGGCTTGAAACGAGTCGTGTAACGGGTTGACTCACGAATCCGTTGTAACATGTTTAATTTTTCGTGTCATGTTAGCTCGTGTTAACCCATTTACAATCCGTAAATTTTAAAAGATAAAAGAAAAAATAACCATATAAAAGTGAAAGCAAATAAAAATAAAATGGCTAAAAAGTAAAATATAACCAATAAGGTCTAATTAATATGACGATCCTAACAGAGTTTTCTACTTCTTTATTTTTGTGTCACCTCTCTCACAAAAGAAAATAAAATCGCAACAAAATAATTTGGTACTATTTATATGAATTTTAAAGATGCTTCTTGTAATAGCTAAATTTTTATTTATAATTTGATACTGTCTCTATTGATTTGAAAAAATATAATCATTTTGCATGTTAAATACATTAAATCTTATGCTATTCGTATAACAGGTTAAGCAGATCGTATCAGGTTTATGACCATACACGATTCATTTAAATAAACGTGATATGCATGTCGTGTTCATGTCATCCTTTAAAAATTCTTATTGTGTTACAGTTGAGATAAATTGACACGATTACTAAATAGGTCGTATTCATGTTGACCTTAATTGTGTCACCTGAATAGGTCAACCCGATACAAACACGAGTCACGAACACGTTTTAATACCCCTACTTGAGAGAGATATTGATCGTTGTGTAAGAAATAACAAAAATTTAGGAGTTTTTCTAGCTCATCTTGCCAAAGGGGACAAGAAAAAACCAGGCTTTTTCTACTATTGTTGCTTTTGTTTCTTTATGTGGACAGACTAGAGACTTGATAGTTTTAGAGCTAGAAAGTTAAAGTATCAATATTACTTAAATATAGTATGATATAGTATTTACAAGTATTGTAATACTCTGAGTTTGAGGTTTTGAGCTTTAAACTAGTTTTGATTTTAAATTTAATTTTGTTGCTGTAGGGGGCGGTTTCAAGCACGAAACTAAATATCTTTAGCGACTACGGTACTGCAAGACTTTTTAATTTATATGGAATATACTAACTAGTCACAAGGACTAGTATGAAAAAGGAAATTGCCACTTGGGTAATCAACAGGTCACTTTTTTAAAATTTATGGTAATAACTATATTCTTTAAGGAAGTATCATCACACTCAAAGATAAATTCAGAAACCAACTTCCTTAATTTTATTTCTTTAACTTTAAGTTTATTAGTTAATAGCTTATTCCTTATAACTGCAACAAATAAATTATGCACAAAAAAGAATTGATCAAATTTTGTAATCAACCATTGATCGCTTTGGGGAGGAAGAATAGTATTTCATTGCTACAAATATGGATTATTGAAAAGAATAAGACATGTATTTGGAGATAAGCGAACTCGAACCGCTGGGATGAATTCCATCTCGATGATATCGAGTCTGATCATAAGCAATAAAATATGATATAGGTCCACCTAGTTCTATCCTATTTTGGTCAAGTCTAAACTTACTAACTTTTCATCTAATCGGGCTACTCTTTGCATACAAAGGCTTGTTTTAATTCTGAGTCTGAATAGGTCAAGTTGTTAATTAAGCATGACAAAGCCCACATAAGTCTAGTTCAGTTTTATGAATTGGGCCAAAATTACCATCTATTCAGCCTAATGGACTATTGATTACATACAAAGGTCTAATTTTAGTCTTATGTCTATGGGAGTTCGTTTTTAGTTGGCAATCACCCATTAACTAGATATATCTACTATTTTACAAAGTACATAAATACAGAAGTAGAAGCAAAAGTAAAAGCAGGAAAATAATAAATTACATCCTTTGTACAACTATTTGGCTTAAAATAAATAGAAATTAGCAAAAACAAGTGAACCAGGGTGAACGTAGGCGAAGACTGAAAAAATGGGCAAACTGGGGAATGAACAGCGGATCGGCTATAGGGTAGAGTGGATCAGCTTTAGGCACAGCCAATTGGCTCTATGGCTCTTTAGGCAAAAAAATTGATTGTTGCAATGTATTTTTCCTAGCTTCAAGCAACTAGAGGCTCTAGATACCCCAAGAGTCAAGTGCATGCATAAAAAATCAAATTTTAATTTTTAGGACATGAAAATTGATCAAATAAAGTAAGAAATAATTGGAATTGAAGATTCAAACCCTAGCATGTGAGATCAGATAGTGTTAAAGCAAGTGAAATTCTATGCATGTCAAATTTCTAGATCAGATGATCTAAAATTGGAAACTTTATCTAAGGCATATGAGAACGATATTTATATTAAAAACAAATAGATAGACTAAGAAAGAAACTAGTTTCGAATAACATATAGGAAACCTAGATGTAACATAATTATTCTTAACTAGTTGCCATTAACCTAGAACGTACAGATGTAATCATGGCAAAGGCTAATTGAAAGACCTAATCATGCAAGTCTATTAATTAACACAAGAATTATTAGATCTAAACCCTAATCATATCAAAGTTTAAAAAAATCATAATCATGCTTATAAAGATTAAGAACAGAGATCAAGAAAAAGAGATATGATGAGATGATTAAGTTTAAGAAATCCTTAGGTTATCACCATATTATATAGATCCATAAGTCTCAAGAGCAAAGGAAGAAGTCAATCCAAAAATTGGGTAGGGATCCAAAATGTTTAGGGTGGTTGGTGTTTATTTTAAAAATCTTTTTATCTTGCCAAGAACTTACTGTCGCCTACTACCAATATTTACCAACCCCTTGGCCTAGGGTTTTTTTTTCTATTTATAGAAGAGGTGGGTAACCCTAGAGGCCAGGATAAAACACTCCATTTAATTATGATAATTCCAAGAATTAAAGATAGTTAAATGGCTTTATAAAACCATTTTCTATCGATAAATACAATCATTTTCTAAGAACTTGAGATAATGCTGATAAAAATTCATTTAATTATATAATAATAAAAAACTTAGATAATTATTGGTAAAATCTCTTTAGAAAATCAATTTCGACTATTATGGGTGTTTAAAATTCAAAAAATATTGAAAATGACCATAAAAATTGAACTTTGAGCCAACCAGCACTATGCAGCGCCAATTGGCTTTAGAGGTTGGCAAACTTAAAAAACTTTTTTTTGCCCTTAAACTTAACCATTTAACTAATTCTGACTATCTTAATCAATTTGGTCTAATTTTGATCGTTCTAATTTTTTTTTTTAAAAATAAGATTTTGGCTCAATTGCTCATAACCCTAATCGAGCTTGATTTTTCCTAGCTCCGTGAGACTCGAGAAGAATAATCATTTCATCATTGGATTTTCTATAATTTTCTCAATATCTAGATTCAAAAATTTGGTACTTACAGTTTGTCTCCGATTTGTCGAGATTTATAAACATATTCATGGTTAAATAAATCGAGAAAAAGCATAAATATCAAGAATATGATAAAGGATATGGAGCTATAGAAGTTTCGTGTCGTAAGCCTATGACATCTCGAAGACCTCCCTTCAAATATACTGCATGCGGATAATTACTCTGGCTTTATGGTTTCTCTAAAACGTTCTTTTTTAGTTTGACTTGACTTAGGGACTTCGTCTGTTTCTTTAATAGATTGTTAGCCTAGATGCTTTGTCAACAAGGCTGAAGTCTCTAATTTTGATCTTGACATATAAATTGAGGTCTTGATCTAATGCTTCTTTAAGCGTTAATATTATAGCTTTGATCAAAATCAAGAATCCTAGTTTGCTTCAAAATCGCAATCGCACCCTATAGCGGAATTGAAAAAATAACAAGTTTGTGGACCAAAGGACTTAGAGACTTAAGGCTGAGAATTGCGACCGCACCATGAAAGGCACGACTATAAAAATGAAGAGTTTCAAGGTAGAGATAAAAAGCTTACAAAGGTCAAGAATCGCGACCTCTCCTAAAAAAGGGACGACCGGGAATTTTGTGCAATGTTGTGACTATTAAAAATGGTGAATAGTTTCTTTCGAAGCAACCAATATCTCAATGCCACATCAAATAGTCATTGGAGGCTTTTCAAGTTTCGCGATTGTGATGGAAGAAGCGTGTCCATGATTTGCACTCTGACAGCATGTTTAATGTACTATTATGAGCAACTGTGATCGCTTGCGTCTGGGTATCACTCTTCGTATTAGGCCTGTTTCAAAATGAATATTCAACTAAGGGCCTTAAAGGATTATAAGTGGCCTTAAGACAAATCAAAGAAAGAGTCGCCACTTGATGAGATTAGGACAAGTTTAGGAGTGAGGATAATGACTTTGTAGCCCTCACTAAGAGCCCAAGTTTTCCCCTTCCTAAAATCAGAGATTCTAGGTTTAGAAAGTTATGTACAAATATGGAAGGTTTATGAAAGTACCCCTATCTGCCTCAGCGGTGACGTCTAGCCTCCACTGGAGCATATGCCTATCCTAATAACATTGTCTTAGCCTAGTTTTACTTTATATTCATTTTGAACATCAACCCTGTTTTATCTCTTTTAGCATGTAGGGTGAGAAATCGAAAGACTAACCTAGGCAGGTGTACATTGGTACCTTTCCTAGTCCTAATCAGGAGGCATTTTGGTGCCTTAGATTTTATCTTGACATGCCAAAGTGCTCACATCATTTGCGATTTTGATTAATCCTAATCTAGATATTGGATTTATTTTAACCTTAGTATTTGAGATAAATACATGTGATGCGCGGGAGCTTACTTTGGTAAGCTTCAATTTTATTATCTTTACATGTAGGATGATCATAAAAATTGCTAAGTCCAATTTTCTCCATTTATTTACATATGAGATGGTGTCGTAATCAGTAATTAAACATACATAGAAACGAAAGGAGAATAGAACCATAAGGGGATTAAGAAAATTGAGGATTAACCAAGGGACCTATGCAAGCAAATAGTCTTAGTGGCTTAATTACAAATCAACAAATAACAAGAATTAACAGGTAATAATAATTAATCCTCCTCGAGGGGCGGATCTTCAAAAACCATCTAGTCTGCACTAAGGTTATTGACTAAATAATAAACAATGTGATGAATTAATTATGCACAGCAAGAAGTAAAACTAGCAAGATTGAAATGAGGCATAATTGAAATAAGGCAAGAAATCAAATAAAATTGAAAACACATAAAATACTTTTTGTTTTGTTCATCATAAAAATTAACCTAACACGTGTAGAGGGTGGAGGTTAGCCCTCTTAGGACATAGGAGGCTCACGGTATGGTTTGAGACACTAGCCTTTAGCTTTTAGAAGAGAGAGACTGAGCTCGCGCGAGCACAGACCCACCTCGCTTGAGGTCAACTCCAAAACCTAAGCAACAAGAAGCACAATGTTGTTTCACTCAAAAAGCTATCATTTAGGTCCATGTGGCGCCTGAACCCATGCAAGCAGAGGGTAACCTCGCGTGAGCTTAGGGTCCTAGAACCAAATAAGAAAACTCTAGAATGTAAGGATATTTTTCTTATTCTAAAGTTTTATGTGAGATTGTACCCATCATGATAGACACAATGATTGAAACGTCAAAGGCTAGGTGAATTGTTTCACCTATTAATTCCTTTATAATGTATCAGTCCTTGGACGTAGTGGTTTCTTTGATGCATACATCAAACTCGCCATAGGAAGAAATAGCCGAGCTCTAACAAGAAAAATGGACTGAGCATAAATACTCTCAGATAATATGCATCAAAGAAACCAAGTAAGAATAGTTGAGAAATGCGGGATTGACTAAGTCCAAATAGGATTTCAAGACCAAGGAAGACCAATCATGGTCAGACTATACTTAAGCAATCCGACCTGAATAAATATATTCATATGGAACTAAAAAAACACCAATCTTGATAGGATTAGGAGTTCTTCATATTATCTGGTCTACTCCTAGGAGGACAAGAAGAACTCAAGGTTCTATATAAAAGATTAGGATGCAATATATTAGGTACGTAATATCGTATACAACTAGATACGATCTATATTTATGATCTCTTTGCTAACTTAGCTATTGAAGTTAGTGATTAGATAACCCCATCTAGTACCCTTCTAACCTCTCTTACAAATATTTCAAAACTCGGATCAACAAAAAATATCTCAGTTAGTAGTATTTTATTAACTAGTTATCAATATCATAAGTTTTTTCTAAAATGGATCAAGTTAAGTGTGTGATGCATTCCGTTTTTAAATATTATCCAATAGAGAAGTTAGAAGAATAACAACTTTAAATACATAACTAAATGTAGTTGGCAACTTAGTCTAAGTTATATTTTATTGGGTCTACTTTTCCTAAAGGTCCCTCAATCTTTATTCCATCCTAACCAAGCAAGAATCATCCCGAATATGCCATCTTTCATCAGAGCCTTCATTAATTTTTGTTTTTGTGGCGTGTATGGTGGGTACCTTATGGATGCATCTCCGCTGAAACTCCTATAAAGAACCGCCTTCTTGTGGCTAAAAGCATCAAAAGAAAATTTCCCATGGTACGATCCCATTCCACTCTCACCAACTCCTCCAAAGGGTAAACTATCTACTGTAACCTGCAAAATTTGTAATCCATTAATTGTATAATATTTTTGAGAAATTTATATAGAAATCCAACAAATTCACGAGCACTATGTAATAAAAAGACTCATTTAAAATTTTGTTTTAATTTTATAGAATTAGTCGCACTTAAGTGACACTTTATAAAAGTATTTAAATTTGTATATGGGTTATAAACCAAAAGAAATGAGCTTTAAGAAGAGAGTAGTACATGTAGGATTGTGTCATTGATGATCATTCCTCCAGCTGAAATGTCTCGCACAAAGTGTTTCATAAGCTTCTCATCATTAGTGAAGAGATATGCCGCAAGAGGTTTGGGTTTTGATTTTATCACCTCAAAACTGTCTTTCAAATTGTCAACCTGTCACATTGCACAAGTATATATCAAAGCAGGGAAAAGAACGTAAATTTATAAATTTCTTTTTTTATTTCTTTGGTTTGGATGTTTAAATAAGAAACAGAAAAGAAAGGGAATTAATAGAATTTAGCTTATATTTTTCTCAAAATAAAGAGAAATGGAAGGAACTAAGAATTTTTAATTTTTAATTTTTAAAACATACATATAAACTTTTTTTGTTTCAACAATGAAAGATCTTTGTATATGATTTTTGCCTGCTATAAGTAAATACATCAATAGTAATATAATATGAGTATTATATTTTTTGTTTGTTTATTTCTACACAAGTCGATGAAAATAAAATTCAAAATTGAAACCTTATTCAAATTGAGTAGCTACACTGTTTTAGACTCTATTGATATTGAATCATTAACTTGGAACCAGTCATCTACGACCTTTAGTGTTAGAAAGGGATACATTCTTGGAATAGGCAAAACTTGTACTAATTGTACTTAAAGTATTATATATTTTGTTCCCCAACTATTAAAATTTTAAAAAATGTCTGACTAACTGAGTGTTTTATAATCAGCAATTGAATAATGTTTCATATTTATACATATAATATATATTTTACATTTTATAATTATTATATGCTTGTCAGTGCAATAGACTGAAATAAAAAGCAATCTCAAAATATATATAAATACTGCATGTAATTTAAGATACTGAATTAAGGTCAATATGTTAAACCTTATCATTATACTTACAGTGATAATAGGAAGCAATGGCCCAAAGATCTCTTCCTGCATTATCTGAGAGTCTTCAGGAACGTCCAATAGTAGGGTTGGTGCTATCATTCTTCAATAGACAGAAGGCATCGTATAGTATTAATTAATGAGCATGACTTTTACTAATATGTAAAAGTGATAATTGAAAAAACAAAAATGGTAAATGGAAAAAGATAAATACAATTTGGTCTGATCCCTTTGGCCTCCGTGGACTATTTTGTTCGAGACATTCTCCTCTTCCAATAACTTTACCAGACGAGTGAAATGATTCAAGCTCACAATACGAGATATATCTCTTGATTCCATTGGATTCTTCCCAAAGCAATCCTCGATCTCTTTACTCAGAGCATTTATCTACTAAGCACACGTGCACAAATTAATAAAACAATCTTTTAAATTTATATGAAAATAGATATTAAACATTTAATATTTGAATCTGTTAAAAGTGGTCCATATAATTGTATAGCTGATTTTACAGAATGCTTATGACAATAATTAACATAAATGCACTCATTTAAAATAATATTTTTTATTCATTTTCAGTATTTTTTAAATTTTATTAGTTTTTTAAAAAGTTAAATAAAAATAGCGAGATTTTTTATTTATTTAAATATAAAATAAAAAAAATTAAATGTTATTTTTTATTTTTTTTATTTTTTTAAAAAAAATAAATATATTTTCATCTTAAAACAATAAAAAGAGAAAGAGAAAGTATTTTTTAAAATAAAAAAGTAATAATAATAATAATAATAATTTTTGAAACTAATTTCTATTTTTGAAAGAGAAAGAGAATTTATGTTAAGTGTTTTTTAAAAATAATTTTTAAAACTAGAAATATGAGTAATTTTTTTAAATAAATTAATAAATAATAATAATAAATAATTAATCCAACATCTTTGATTTTTAGTGATAAAAAAAGATCTAAAAGAATAGAAAAATAGAAAAAAAAAAAAAGAAAAAAGAATGAGAAAAGAAATAGACAAGATTATAAATGATGAGTAAGGATGTTTTAAGTTAGTTCACGTGTAAAATGAGTTAAATTATTATTTTAATCTGTAAAATTTAAAATTATCCTTTTATATTATTAAAGTAAATAATTAATTTTTTAATTTTTTCTATTTCATTATTTGAATTATTTTTCTGTTTAATCAAGTGTCTAAACATGCTATTTTATGTAGTATGGTATTTTTTTATAGATTTTATAAGTTAAAGTAATAATTTAACTCATTTTACATATAAAATTATCTAAATATCCTTAATCATCAATACTTATAACTTTCTCTATTTTTTTTTTCATTTTCTATTTTATATTAAATCTTTTATTAACACTAAAAGAAATCAAAGATTCTATATTAATTATTTTAAAAAAAATTATTTATTCTTTAAGAGAAATTTACTTCTTTTTTTTTTAAGAATTATTTTTTTAAAGAACCTTTATTTTCATTTAGCATTGAGGTTGTAAAAGTACTTTTCCAACTTGCACTTTTATTTTATATTATTTGAAAATTATTTTTGCAAGAAATGGATGAATTGATGCTTGTTCAAAAAGTACATTTGAGAAAAGAAGTTTATAAAAAATTTTAAAAAAATTAATACATTAAATCAAAAAAACTTAAACCTGCTTTTTAAACTCCAAACAGTAATTCCAAACACAACCTTAATACCTTTCTCTCTTTTCTCTTATTATTTTGAGATGAAAAATATATTTTATTTTTATTTTTGAGATGAATATAAGAAAATGAAAAAATAAGAAAATAATATTTAATTTTTTTCTAATTTTTTGTTTGAATGAATAAGAAAAGAGAAGAGTTTCACTATTTCTTTCTTTAACTTTTTTTTGAAACTAACAAAATTTAGAAAAGAAAATAGGGTTGAAATTGATTTTTAAAAAAAAGAAAAATTATATTTATTCTAAATGAGGGCGTTTAAGTTAATTTATTTTAAAAATAATATTTAGGTTAATTTATTGTTAAAAATAAATCACTTAAGCATTTTAACCTGTAAAATTGACTAAAAACATTATATTGATCATCTTTAATAGGTCCAAACATTTAAATAAAAAAATAGTTTAAATACCAAAACAGAAAAATTTAGACACTAAATTTATAACTTTTTATAAAAATATTTAAATCTTTAGAATAAATTATAATAAAAATTAGAGCAAGTAAAAAAATATCAATTAATTATTTTTGTTATACATCATAAATCATTTGACATAAAATTAATTACAATCCTCACTAAACTCAGTCATTTTATTCTAATTTGATAAAAATAATTCATTTTAGGCAAATTTGATATTTAATATAAAATTTAAGAATTAAATCAAACTTTTAATATATTCAACTTTTTAACTGAATTGATTTTGGATCAAATGAACTAACAATTAGTTTTATAAGGACACAATTCTTTTTTAATATAATCAAAGAGACAATTCATGCATTTGACCAAAATGTTGAATAAATAGTAATTACCCCCACAAGTAAAACCCCCTTGTTATGTCTGTTGGCTATATAAAGAGTGTCTAATTACTAATTAAATTTTAAACTATATTTGTTAACAATATTATTTAATTATTTTAAAACTTTAAAATAAATAAATATATTTTTAAAAATATCCTTTAATAATAATTTTTATAAGTTTACGATAAAAAGAATGATATTACAAGTTAATTCTATTTACTAATATAAAAATTAGTAAGTTAATAAAAAATATGTTATATTTAAATATAAAATATGTTAAAAAATTACGCATATATGAGATTTTTAATGTTCATATTATTAAGTGTAGGATAAATTATTTTTTCTTATTCGTAATTATTCTTTTTAACAAGTATAATTAACTTTCTATATTATTCTTTTTATTTTGAAATTTCATAAATTATTACCTGAAAATATTTTTTAAAAAAAATTAAAAAAATGAATATTTATTTTAAAATTTAGAAATAATTGAATAAATTATTAAAAAATATAAAATTTAGAAATAATTAAATAAGATTATTAAAAAAATATAAAATTTAGAACTTAATATGTAATTAGAGTATATAAAGCACTTACCAACTTTGGAGCAAAATCTTTAGTAGTTATAACATAATCAACACCGATGCAAGCTTGCCCATTGTTGCATTGCCATTTTCCAGCTATAATTCTCCTCATAGCAACCTTGATGTTAACAAATGATGATCAATAAATTTATTAAACTATATATCTTTAGGCTAAATATATTTTGCCATTGCTTTTATTAGGGCTGGTGTACTTACTTGTAAATTGACATCTGAATCAACAATAGCTGGACACTTTCCTCCAAGCTCTAGTACGACAGGTGTAAGATGCTTTGCTGCTGCAGTCATCACTATCCGTCCTACTCTTGAACTACCTAACACATAAATACCCGGGAGTTCAAATAAATGGATAACAACGACTGATGGTTTGAATTTGTCCAATTAAATTCTCTATGTTGAGAGGGTTATAGCAAAAATCATGCATGTCATATATTCACAGCCCGTATTAGTTTGAACATGTGAATTTCCCAAGTCCATGGTATTTTAATGGAAATCTTTTTTATATCGCAGATATTAAATGATAAATTAGTTATTTAATTATTCATATATTATATAATTATTATTATTTATTATTTTGATTATAAAAATAAATAAATAATTATAATTTAATAAGATTTTTAATATTTTAATATTAATTCAAAATATTTTAAAAAATAATAGCAAACTAATTATTTTTAAATATTTTTTTAATTTTATAAAATTTTATGATTTTATCAGTACAATAATATAAAATATGCTATAAAAATATTCATTAATTGATTTTGGTGTTATATAAATCAATATTATCAATATAATTGATATTACTATTTCTTAGGATTAAAATTTTATTATATAATTAAGAAGATAATTCAAATATAATATTAAAAATATAATTTAAGATGTTATTTTTTAGAATTAGAATTATTATCTCATTAAAAAATTAATTTATTAATTGATATAATATCAAAATATAATTAATATGCTATTTCTTACGATAGAATTAATATTGTTATCTGATTATGAAATTGTTTATTAGTTAATATAATATTAAAATATAATTAATATGTTAATTTTTAGGATTAGAGTTAGTATTTATAAAAATAATTTATAAATTTAAATCTCATGTGTCAAAAATAAATACACATGTCAAAATAAAAAATTTATATATAAAAAATTAAGCACACATGTCAAAAAAATTTAAGTCTCAACATATATATATAATAAACAAATGTGTAAATTTTATCAGTGCTTGCTATGATGTTTCAATGCTGACATTCCCTATGTCCATATATTATCGGATAAATGATCTAATACTCTCTCCTGGCTTATGATCAAATAAGTTTAATTTCAATTATTTTAATAAACAGACTCATAATTTTTATTTAAAGGTCAAATAAATTTAAATTTTGATTAAAACTAATGAAATTAATGGCAACAATATTAATTATGGTTTGACAAAATCGAAAGTGATAGTGAAATGGAGATAATAATTGTTAATTTTAATTTTTTTGATAAAATATAAAAAATTTATTATATAAAATTTAAAAAATTTAAATTTAAATTTATTTTGAATATTAGAAATTAATATTTATTTAAATTTTATTTTATTATTCATAATATTTTCAAAACTTAAATTTATTTAGACTTTGAATAAAGTTATAGATCTATTTATTAAAATATTTGAAATTAAACTTATTTATTTAGTGTTGAGCTACAAATTCGGGCTATTTGACCCTTTATCCATTATTATCTACAACTAATAAGAGTTACGAGATTAAACCTGTGTAGAGTATTTTGTCCCATCTCTGCTCCAGTAATGCAGATGTTTCAGGAACAGCCCCCTGAATTACTCTTATGATAGAGCTGTCAAGATATTCCTCAAATAGTTTTGAAAGTAATGAAGATGTAGCTGGAGAAATTTCTGATGGTTTTAGGACCACAGCATTCCCAGCTGCAATAGCTCCAATCACTGGATCAACCGACAACACTGCAAATACATATGTATTGTAAAAGATGATCTTATGTAATCAATTATATTCAATTTTAAATTTATGGTAAGTCCAAGTAAACTGTATGCAAGTATAGGAATGGAACTTGAATTAAAGATTTTAATTTTTTAGAAGTCAATGCTCTGATTATTTGAGTTAAATTTCAAATGTATATAAAATAAATATATTAAGGCAATTAATCTATTAAATTTCATTTTAACGTACGGAAAGGAAAGTTCCATGTTGAGATGACCAGCACAACACCCAGGGGCTCTGGCACAATTTCTGCTGAAGAAGGATAAGTTGCAACTGAGGTTTTTGCCTGAAACATGTTGATAAATTGAGAAATTAAGCTCAAAACCATGAAATTAATTGCAAGAACTGTGGCCTGAATTCTTGCAAAAGAATTGACGTATAGTTACCTTTTCTGGATTCATCCAATGCTTCAATTCTTTAAGGGCCAATTCACATGAGGATTTTGCATTGAAAATCTGCATTGCACCGGTAAAAATGGAGTCACCTTATAATTTGGGGATATCAGAATGTCATCTAAATAAGGAAATATAATGCATTAAAACTTACAGATACATAGCATACTCAACCTATAAATCAATGAATCAAGGAATCTAAGTGCAAACTTAGTTGCAAAATATTGGAAAATTGGCAAAATGCACGAGGCATATGAAGACTCATGAATAGTACTTATCTTTTTATTATATTACATTTTTATATATTGCTTATATATATATATATATATATATATATATATATATATATATATATATGACAATTAAATCTGATTTATTAGTTAATATTAATAAATTAATATTTTAAAATTATTAACTAAAATATAAAATAATTTAAAAAAAAAAATTACGACGGATTACCAATGTATAATTTGTTGCTCACTCCCATTCAATCGTTGCAAGATTAGCAAGGGAAAGTATCATCACCAACTTAGCAATAGATTCAACGGTGAATATGTTTTTCAATTTTTTGGAATGCTCCAAATTCCACTTGAACGTCTTGATTACAAAGATCACTTTTACAGCAAGCATGAATGCGCGAGAAGCTTAACTATTATGTAAATTGAAACGATCTCCTTGGGAAAGCATGATGCCTGACTTGCCCTCAGTGAATTGCGTGAAAGTAAGATATTTCAAATTCGGGAGTGCTCCTTGGTTAGAACCTCTAAGAGGTCCAAATGGTTTGGATAGTGGTTGTCGCTAAATTAGCACCGCCACAGAGTTTGTCACTAAATCTAATGATAGTTATGGTCGCTCGACATATCTCGTCATTACTTTTAGTGACGAAAATAGTCCGTCATTTTTTAGCAATAAATTATATTCATCGTTAATCCGTCCTTGATTCTTTCTAATGATGGATTCAGTGTAAAGGAGAAATTCCATTCCTAAATTCCCAATTTCTTGTAGTGATATCAAGCAACATAGACAAGAAATATCATTTACATTTTTAATGTTTATTTACTATTTAATATTTTATAATAAAATTCATCTCTTTTTATATTTTTCTCTTTACTATTTTTTTGAAAAACAAGAATTAAATTTATATTTAAGTATAATAATATTACTATCAAAAGGATTATATTATAAAAGTAAAAATTAAAAAATTATTAAACTAAAATATTAAATTGCTTTCATGTTTCTTTCTTTATTATCATGGAAATTTTATTTTGATATTCTTATTAAATAATTATTAGAATTATATACTTAAATTATCTTAAGTAAATACATCAAATAATTATTTATTAAAATAAATTATTATGATATAAAATAGATATAATTGGATAAAATACATATACAAAGTTCAATATTGATAGAGTCACTAAATCAAAGCAAAGAGAAATTAAAATATTTTATAATTTTATATAAATTTATTTGAAATTTAATTATCTAATAAGTTTGTAAAATATATAATAATATATAAGTTTCTATTTTTAAGAAAAAATAAAAACTCATAAAATAGTTAAATATATTTATCAAATATTTTTATATTAAAATTTTATAATAATAAATTTTTTTATCTCTTTCTCTCGATCCTTTGGCTATGAGTTTTTAGCTTGCACGATCTGTTCTTCTATAATTCAAAAGGCCTAACTTGGCTACAAGAATCCAAAAGAGCACAAAAACCTTTCATGGCAAAGCTGCCTTCACTTGGTCTTAGATTGAGGATTTATCTTGCCTTGAGTTTACAGTATGAGAATTATTAGAATGAACAGCTCTCGGCTTCATTTGGTATCAGAGCCTTTGGTGAAAGAGAAAGAGAATTGAATCAACATGGCTACAAGTTCTGAATTCACTACTCAAACTTCTACTCTCCAACACTCTCCATCATGTAGAAAAACTCTATCTCATAAAATAGACAATCTTGTAGAAATTTTCCACATCCCTGAAACTATCCAAATTGATAAAACTCTTGTCCCTATAATCAACCTGTACAATATTTTTAAGAAACAAACCTTGGTGAGAAGAACCTTTAACCAATTACTACACAAATCTCCTCTCACAGTGAAGGAATACATCCAATCTTCTGCATTGTCCCAATATTTTTTAACAGCTACCACTCAAGAGCAATATGTTACCCTGAAAATTCCTGAGTCTTTTATCCATCAATAGAAGAGACAAGAATATACTCATCTCCACCTTGGAGCTATCAGATTGGTGTTATCTTAGCATGGCAGAATGAGTTTACCTGTCACTGCCCGGATGTCACTCTTGGACACCAGATATCTCAGATATGAGCATGCTGTCATAGGAACAATTGTCACAACCCTCAATACGAGAAGTGTAGTACTCACTTTCTTCCCTAATTTCAATATGTCACTCAATGCCCCGTATCTTTCTATGGCATTGAAAGTACAGATCCAGATCACTAGAGCTGACCAAGTGGTTGATTCTCTTGCAGCAATACTATATCACCAATTAGTTTATCGACTGCAGGACCATGCAATAAATCTACAACTACCAGGTCTTCAATCTTCAACTGATGCCCTGTTCATCATGGCTGATGCAGGACAAGTTTCCACAATTGTGTAGGCACCACGACAACTGAAAAAAGGAGATCTAGAGAAGCTTATCCCTCTTAAATGGGCAACAAACTATGAGAAACTTTACCAGTATCAAGATAAGCAGATCCAAGCTATAGATCCATTTTTTATCAAGGAAAAAGATGGTACTGTAAAAACCATCTTCAGAAAAACTGAAGAAACTTCATCTTCCTCTCCGTCCATCTTTCAAGCATCAATGATACAACCGGTTCCATCTCCAAAACTTGAAAAATGGCCTTCCGGTACATGGCTTTTCCCCCTCCGGACGCTATGTCTATCCGGTAAAAATCAATGGCCACTTTATTTGGGATATAGATCCTTCGAAATGTGACCGAGGATGCAACTGTGCAGAGGAACTAGGAGAACCATGTTTTCATAAACTTGAACTTGAAAAACTTAGACTGATTCCAAAGGTATTCTACAGTTCTTCATGTTCATACAGGAAGCCCAGACGCGATGTTCAGGACCCGGATGATGCATAAAAAATAAGGACTCCTTTACCTATTTACGAAGAGGCACTAGAGATCTTACAAAAGGAGAGGCCATCTTCCTACAAAGTTTCTTCCCTATCTTATCGTGCAAACATACAAACTCCTGTGTCCACAGTCCTACCTGTCCAAAGTTGTTTTATGCTTCAAGACCATGATTTTCCTCCTTTGGGAAAATCAGAAAATATGAGATCTCAAGTCACCCCTTCAAAAGTAGCTCCTTCTGGGCAGATCGAGAAGCTCACTCAAGCAGAAGAAGTGCTAAACTTGCAAACTTCTAATGCTCTAGACCAGGCCTTACATTTCTCCCAAAAGTTAGATCAGAAGTTGGACACCTTCTCTCAAGAAGTACTCCAATTGTATTCCTCATTAACCTCCAAATACCAAGCCTTGGATAGAGAGCTTCGAGTACCCCAACCAATTACACCAGTCTTCACCCAAAAGGAAAAGAAAATTATGAGGATCAAAAAGCAGATTGATCAAATTGAACATGACCTTAGAAAAGATCAGTCTTCTATGGTCCCTTCATTCACATCGGCAGCCTCTACATCTTCTGCAATAGCCCCCTCATATTTCTCTGCATTTCCTTTCTTTCCACAACCAGAGCAAGAAGAAACTCCTTACCCACCTTTTGGTACTTTCTCACACCTCTATCCAAAAAGCTCCACACCCCAATAAAAGAAAACTTTACATCCTCCAGTCTTGAAATGCAATAAATTGCCAGATCAATCTCTAATCAGCCCTTATAATTCTGATTCTTCTTCAAATACCTTTGAAATGGCTTATATAACAGAAATACTCATGAGCACCTCTACTACTGAACCCTCTCCAGAAGTAGTAGAGCCTGAAGATGGCACAGAGGATGCACAGTCATATTTTGTTCCTACTGGAGCTTCACACCTAAGGTCGAAATCCACAGCTGGAACTGGACCTTGGTTTACTTTTGATGATCTGCCTCCATCAAAATGGAGAGATAAACTTTCTGAATTTTTAGCATTGATTGATCTTCAAATGACCTTTGATGGTGCCATACTAAAAAAGGTTCTTGCTGAATTTGTAACAAGATTCACAGGCAGTTTAAGGCATTGGTTCCAGTCACAGCCTGAATACACCAGTCTCCAATTCGTGACTTTGCCCACTCCATCAGCTGAGGTTAGACCTGTTCATGGGTCGGGCCTGACCGGGCTTGACTTTATTTTGAACAAGCCCGAGCCCGCCCAAGCCCGAGAATTTTTTAATATCTCTTAGCCCAAGCCCGAGCCCGAAATTTTTGAAAAAGCCCGGCCCGGCCAGACCAATTGTTAAACCTATAAATACGGGTTTGGGTGGGGCTTGGCGGGTTCGGGTCGGGCTTGAGTTTCGTTTTATTTAAATATATTATTAATAACAATAAAATTATAGACAGAAATAATGGGTAGTTAAGTGGTATGTAGCACTTAATTATAAGTTGAAGGTCACAGGTTCGAATGCTAGGTATGACATTTCTTTTTCTTAATTAAACTAAACATCGGGCCGAGCTTGGGTTTTTATGGAAATCCCAAGCCTGGCCCGAAAAGTTCGAGCTTTTACGGGTACGGGTTTGTACAAAAATTATTGTCCAAGCCCTAAGAGGCCCAGCCCATGAACAGTCTACTAGTCACAGTCCTCCATAATCAGTTCCTTGGAAGCTATGATCTCATTATACGACAACAGAAATAGGAATATTTTGATCGAAAATGTTGTTCGTTAAAAATCAAGGATCTAGAAAGATATTATTCTGCAATGTCCAAATTGTATTATATCATTGGTGGGCATGACAATGATGATACATTAAAGTATACTTTCATCACCTCATTACCAGATGAGATTCAACCAGAAGTCAATAACATGATCGCCGCAACAAAGAAGCCAGTTACCTCAATTACTCTTGGAGAAATCTGGCATTTTACTCTCTCCTCTATCAAAAGATTATATGACCAGCAAGAATTATTCAAGAGACTGTCTCAACGAGTTTTGATTGTTCAAAAGGCCTGCAATAAAAGCCACCTCAAGATTAAATATAAGTCCTCCAATTGTGTCTGCTCCAGTCACAAGAAGAAAATCAGACAGCATTTCCAAAAATACCCTCATAATAGAAGCAAAGAGTTCAGAAAGAAAAGGCCATATACAAAGAGGTTCAAATACTTCCAGAAAAAGAAAAATCAAGGCAACAAATCAGAAAAATGCTACATCTACTGAAAGAAGGGACATTATGCTAAAGATTACCCTTAAAATCTGAAAAAGGCAGCAAGAATGATCCAGCAAGTTAGCATGTCCATGTCTCTACCAGACTCATTTGAAAAAGATATAGAGTCTCTCTTATCGGAACAAGACGATCTCACTCCAGAAAGTCTCTTTGGTATAGAGGAAGAACATTCAGATTCTACTGATTCCTCAAAATAATCCTCCTCAGATTATGATGCTGATGAGATTCCAATCTTGATGATCAGTCTTTTCTCAAAAGAATAAAAGGACATACTAGCAAATGTGATGCAGTATCCTTTCTCTCCATCTTCGGTTTTCCAGTTGTCTCAACTTGCTACTAAGGTACCTCTAGTACCTTATGTTCCTATACAAGTCTTACCTTCAAGGTATTCAAAGCCTATCTCAGTCATAGCTTTCTTTGACACTAGAGCTCAAAGAAGCATGATGAATCCTGAAGTTCTCCCGTCTAAGCACTGGAAATCTCATATTCAGTTCTTCAGAGCAGCAAATGGCCAGACTTTCAAGACTACCTTAATCACAAAATAAAAAATCGGGATACAGTCCTTTCCTGATTGTGTGGTATGGACGCACATCATTGGCTTAGATCTCCCAAATAAAGACCTCTTAATAGGTTTTGATGTTTATCATCAAGCTCAAAGGCTTCAAATTCTTTCCAATGGAATAAAGTTCAAGAGGCAATTCCGTCCATATACAGATACTTCTAATCTGTTCGCCATAGCAGACACAGAACCACCATTCCTGCAATATAAGGAAAAATTCCTTTCTTTCTGTCCAGAATCCCATGCACATTTTCAACATCCACTACCCTTGTGGAAAAATTTCCAGTTCTATATCAACCTCCCTTTCAAGCTTAACGAAGATGTCAATCTAACTAAAATCACCCATCTATGAATGTCTCCTACAGACCTAGCTCTTGCCAGATCCGAGTGCCCGACTCTTCTACAACAAGACCTCATCGAGCCCACAACCTCACAATGGGCATATCAAGCCTTTTACGTGGAAAAAAGATCTGAAAAACTAAGAAGAAAAAAGAGACTTGTTATTGATTACAAGCCTCTGAATCATTTTTTGCAAGATAACAAGTTTCCTCTTCTTCGCATCTCGAACCTAAAAGTCCATATTCAGAAGGCCCAATACTATTCAAAATTTGATCTTAAAGCTGGATTTTGGCAATTGGGTATCCATCCCTCAAAAAGATATAAAACAGCCTTTTGTATCCTAAATGCCCAATACCAATGGACAGTCATGCCTTTTGGGCTCAAAACAGCAGCCCCTTCTCAGTTCCAAAAAACAATGATAGAAATCTTTGAGCATATCCTCTATTCCTCCCTAATCTACATTGATGATATTCTCTTATTCTCAGAAATAGCTGAAGAACATCATCAACTCCTGAAATAATTCATTGCTATCATCCAGAAGTACGGAATAATGCTTTCAGAGAAGAAGAGTATTATTGGCCAGCAAGAGATAGAGTTCCTTGGAATGCATTTTAAGGACGGCCAATATACGTATGGTTCATACTTGACAAAAGAGCTTGATAGTTTTTCAGATGAGAATCTCTCTGTAAAGCAAATCCAGCAATTTCTTGAGATACTCAACTATGTCAGGGAAGCCATACCACATCTATACAGTTACACATGTCATCTTTCCAAAATGCTCAAAAAGAACCCCCCCCCCTCCCCTCTTGGAGAACAGAACAAACAATAACTGTCAAAAGATTGAAAGAATTGGCTCAGAATCCTCCACCGCTTACCATCCCGTCTACAGGACATCTTATCCTACAGACAGATGCATCAGATCACACATGGAGGGCAATTCTTCTTGAAAATCTCAATGACAAGGAAAAACTGTATGGACATGCATCAGGACAATTTTCTCCAGCAGAGAAGCATTACCATTCAACATATAAAGAGATTATGGCAGTCAAATATGGGATAAAAATGTTTGAATTCTTTCTGATCGGTCAACACTTCTTGATTCGAATGGATAACTCCTCATTTCCAAAGATTCTTGAATCCAATCAGAAAGCCTTACCAGAACCATAATTATTAAGGTTAAAGTCATGGTTTAGCAGGTATGATTTTGAAGTCCAGCATATAAAAGGAACAAAAAACCTCATCCCAGATTTCTTATCCAGATTATCAAAGCCACAACCAAAACCCCAACCTATTGTCCTTCTCACCTTAATAATTACTCTCCCGATAATCTTCATGGCCTCTACGTCCTCAAAAAAGCCTTGGCAACTTCCCTCACCACCAGATCTTCCTACAAATCTCACAACGAAACAGGTCAACAATTTTGCCAAAAATATGATGGTCCATTATTTGGCAATCATCCAACAGACTTTCTCACTACCTATCCAACCCAATTTCTTTTATCCATATTACCCTTGGTGCTTAATCTATCACCTTTCTCCTACCCATCCATAAATTAAAAGTGAACTATGGTTCCTATGGTGTCTTTCCATAGTTTGTTATCATGCTATAGAAGTGCCAGTCATGGACCTCCTATACTTCTTCAATATTGATACAAATGCAGGGACATATCCATGGAAATATCTCACTTGGTTCAAAACCCCATATCAATGGAAAAAGAATCTCCTCAAAATCATTCTTGAAAATAAATTGTTCACAGACAATGACTTCAAGTCTTCAGGATATCATGCCATCTATATTCTTCACAGGCCTTACTTTAAGCTCTCAGAAGATACATATGCCACCCAAAACATCTGTCAATATTGGAGAACAATTGAAATGACCTTACATCTTGCTCCTCCACCAATAACAAGGGAATTAAAGCTCACTCTACAATTAAGAAATGATTCAGGAAGGACCAATATCTCTACACCACTTATCTGCGCTTACAATGGACCTGATAATCAATGGATTGAACACTCCATCACTGAACGATCCACTTTACCTTTGCTGCCATCACCACTAGATGATCCAAGTCTGACCACAGAACAACAATGCTATTATGCAGGATTCTCAGCCCCTAGACGATGATAGTGGTCCATAGTAACCAACCTTTTTTGCTGGCAATGAAGACAACACAACACCCAATCTCTCTCCTCCATAATTCATAAAATAATTGAGAAAAATGTGTAGGAAGATAAGATTCCTATCTTATCTTTTCCGTCCTAATATGTGTATTATTTTCTCTGTCCTTTTGTGCATGTGATAAAATTTTCTATCTTATCTATCTTTATGTAAAGTGTGTAATCTTATCTTTTCTTTCTATGTGTACGCATGTAAAAAGATAAGATTCACATCTTATCTTTACTGTCTTATTGTAATAAGGCTCCTCTATATAAAGAGAAGTCTTGAGTAGTGTAGGCAAGCAGTCTTCTTTTCATCTATCAAGAAATAAAAAATTTCTTATGGCTTTCTAAACTCTTCATCTCTTCCTCTCGATCCTTTGGCTATGAGTTTTTAGCTTGCACGATATGTTCTTTTATAATTCAAAAGGACTAACTCGGTTACAAGAATCCAAAAGAGCACAAAGACCTTTCATGGCAAAGCTGCCTTCACTTGGTCTTAGCTTGAGGATTTATCTTGCCTTGAGTTTACAGTATGAAAATTATTAGAATGAACAACTCTCGG
Source organism: Ricinus communis (assembly GCF_019578655.1). Lineage (NCBI taxonomy): Eukaryota > Viridiplantae > Streptophyta > Magnoliopsida > Malpighiales > Euphorbiaceae > Ricinus > Ricinus communis. The sequence goes on from NC_063262.1 coordinate 14,090,055, forward strand.
CTTCATTTGGTATCATATAAGTTATTTAATAAATTAGTATATAATATAATATTAAATAATAAATAATCATACTAATGAAGTATTATAATAATAAGAACAAATGAATTAATATGTCAATAAAATTAAATTGAAAATATCATATCTTTTTTTAATGATTTTTTGTCTCCAATTCTTATAAAAATTTGTATTGAATTATTTAAACTCTATTATAGTTATATATATAAAATGTGATATATAGTAATTCATCAATTTTTTATAGGATTAGGAATGTAAATGACATTATTATAGGATTATAATTGAATTATATTAATTCTATTAGAATTAAGAGGTTAAGCATTAATTAATTCTATTCGAATTAAAAAGTTAAAATAATTATATATAGAATTAAGATAAAATTACCAAAGCTATTTTAGTCACTTTAAAAGTTCTATTATAACTCATTTTATGTGATTGTTTTAGAAAATCTTGTTTTTATCTTGTCATGTTTTGCACTTTCGTTTCAGTGCAAACCAAATTAATTCTCTAAAGTTGTGATGTGCGGAATTCAAATCCAAATTCTAAACTCGGTTAAATAAAAAATAATAATAAAAAACAATAAAGGGAAGATATACGGGAAAATAGAGTTGCACCTCAGTAGTAAGGGCTTCGAGTTCAGGCTTTGCGAGGTCTTTGTAAAGAGCTTCAGAGATGTCCTTTTCCTTTTCCTCAATCATCTTTTTAATACTTTCCAATTGTGACACTCTCCATCTGTAACTCTTTGTCTTGTTACAGTTAAAGTTTTCTCTAAGCTCTTTAACCAGCAGTGCTGCTTCATTTTCATCAAAAGCCTTCTTCTCTTCTTCCGCCATTACCGACAAAGTAGCATTACAACTTTTAAAGATTGAAAAAGAAAAGCCAAAAAAGAAAAAGAAAAAAGAGGATGGTAATGATTAATTTGCACATAGTACAGAAAGATGTTAAAAATAGAGAGTGAGAGTTGTGACTTACGAATAGGAAGAGAAGAGAGGAGTGACGTTATGGATGAAGAAAACGGTGGAATGCTTCTTATATAAGTAACAGCTTTTGAAGGTTCTTCTCAAACCAACACTTTCAACAAAAGAAAAAAAAAAGAATGGCATAATTGTGTTAATAACCCGTGAATATCGAATATTACATCAAATAAATTTAAGTACCTTCATTAATAAGACATAATCAAATACTTAGATTAAGAGCACCTTCATTGACCTATATAAAGAGTTATCACATAAACTCTTCACTTATTTAAATGTGTAACTCAAAAAAAAGTTGATTTCATATCTAAACAATAATATTTTACATTTCTTTGTTTTAATTAAAATATTACATTTTTTATTAATTGATATTCTTAATTCTAAATCTCTATTAATTAATATAAAAAGAATAAACAATTGATATTTATAGGCAAAAGTAAAATAAAAAACATTATAGACCAAATTTTAGATAAAATGATCATCTAATAGCTTTTTGCAAGGTTATTATTATTATTTTAGCTATAAATATTTTAATTTATAAAATTTAAATTAAGATTTTTTTTACTTATAAAAGTTATTCATATGTATAAAGTTCGACAAACACCGATTTAAATATATATGGTAATCATTAAATAACTATAATGAAAATTATAATTAATAACATAAGAAAACTTTGTTAATATCTTAATCAATATATTAATTACATTCATATGTGGAAAAAGGCTCGTGGTTGGACGGCCCATGTAGTTGGGCTGACTGTTGGTTGGGTTATTCCTAGACCCATATCTTGTTGACCAATGTTTTCTTCATATTCTCATTTTTTTATGGAGAAATTTATACTATATACGTCTAAATTTAAAAATAACTGTAAAAATCCATCTTGTTTTGTTTTGTTATATTTTTACAATTTAACATTATATGTTACGCTTTTCTACTATACTACTTGAGTGACCCATGTTTTAGTATAAAAATTAGTAGACCAGCAAATTAGTAAAGTTTGATTTGAGTGGAGAGGTTAATTTCATTATTTGAAATAATAGCCACATGTCATGGAGTCCTTCATTTTTTACTTTCTTGTAATGATAAAGACTAGCAATTTGCTCATACATAATTATTTTATTAATTTTATATTTAAAATTTTATCTTGTATATTATATATAATTTAATTTATAATTATATTAGTATAAAAATAAATTTTATTTTTAATTTTATAATATTTTTATTTACACTTATATTAGTCTTTTATAAATAAAACATATAATACATTTTTGAGAGATTTCTATAGGTATTATATGCTAACGTAAATAAATATAACAAGTATATATATATTTGTTAATTTTAATTTTTTTATGTATTTCATTGCAATTTTAAACAGTAAATATTTTATTCAAAATTTATTACTTCTACTGAGTCATCTGGTGAAATTTTTGCATAATCTTTTATTAGTTGCTTTAGTACGTTGAGATTGGTAAGATTTTTTTTAATATTTGTACAAGTATTGTGGCTTTTCTCGTAATATTATAGTGCACAAATTAAAGTAGAAATAATAATAAAATAATTTAAGAAAAATAAATAACTCAAATATAATTAATGAAAAATAAATTAGCAGGTCTACATATACCTCAAAATATTTAATGTTCTAAAAATTATTAAATTAATAAAGTACCACTAAAAAAATCTAAATAAAATAAAAATATATATTATTACAATAAACAATAAAAATCCAACCATATTTAATATATATACCTTCACAAAAGCAATCTTAAATAACCTATTTCTTTTTTCTTTAATATATATACATAACAAAATTGAAAAAATAATAATAGGTTGCATTGACAAGTTGATCGGTATTTTTTTATAGAGAAAAAGAAAAGAGATTGATCCAAGAAAAGAAAAATATGTTGTAGAAACATGAAGAAAAATAAAGTCAAACTAAGTGCCTTTTGTATTATATAACTAGTTATTTTGAATGATTTTGTTGATTTTTGGTTGACGTTTGATTGATGTTTGACTAATGTTTTGTTTATATTGGTTGATTTTCATATTTATGAATAATTGTCTTCAATATTTTTTTTTAAACTGTTATTATTTTTCTTGTGGGTCTCAACCTCTTTTTTCTTTTCTTTCTTCATTTGATCTCTCTCATTATTATATAAAGAATTATTTTATTTTTATTTTCTTAAAATTTATTGAATTTTATTTTTTATAAAAATTTCTGCTTTTTAAGAACTTTTACTAAGAAATTATTTTGTTTTATATATATATATATATATATATATATATATTTATATGGAGTCTTCTAATTTTTAGACTATATTTACAATTCCATTAAGTATTTATATGCCAAATTTTACATTTTTTATTTATTTTAAGTCTTTTATGTAATTAAATGATTTTGTTAATGTTTGGTTGTTGTTTGGTTGAATTGCAGATATATGAATGAGTGTTTAATTTCTTTTATTGAACTGTTATTTACATGTTGAAGACAATCTAGAATATTAGAGTAAGTACATTTTGTTGAAAAAATAGTTTTAAGTTTCTTGAACTGTTATTTACATGTTGAAGAAGATCCAAAATATTAGAAATTAATTTTTTTTGAAAAATTATTTTTTAATATTTAGATTTATCATGTTTTGTGCTTTATTATGGTTATTTTTTATTTATTTTGTTGATGCAAAAAATAATTAAAAATAAAAAAGAAATCGAAATTACGACTACAACTAAAATGTTATTTAGGTAGATTTTTATGTTATTAAATAAAAAAGTAAATAATAATTATAGAGAAATTATAAAATAATATAGTTAATTCTATAATCAACTGAAAAAGATTATCAAGAAGAAAAATAACAAAAAATATACTGATATATTAATTTTTTATTTAAAATATTTATTACTTCAAGATATTTCATTTTTAAAAAAAATATGAAAACCTCAAAACACTTTGTGATAAATATAATTTTTATTTAATTTAAATTATGAAGGTAAATGAGTGTAAAATAATTTATAAATTAAAATATAATAAATAATTAAACTTATAAATCAAAAAAATAATTAATTACTTCAAAAATTATTATATATTTTTAAAATCTAAAAATATTTGCCACAATTGCTTTAAATAGAATATTTTAATTTAAAAAGATATTTATTTATTTAATTTAATAAATAAGTAAGTTATAGAAAGCACTTCAAGGCAAATAGTGATTAAAACATGTCATCATGGCAATTTTAAAACTTTAAGATGTCAAGATATTATTTAGTTAACTAAAAATTTCAGCTAATTAAAAAAATTAATTACATTGATAATATAGGGTTAGAAAAAAATACTAGAAAAAATAGTAAATTTTAAAAATTAAAAATAAATGAGTAAAGAAAAAAGTATGAAAAGATGGCATAAAATCTGCTTTTTCTAGGACAATACATGTGGCACTAACAAAAATACTTGAAATGGAAATGTTAGTATTGAAAAAAAACACGTGAAATGGAGTTGGAAATTAAAAGCGTATTTTTGTAAAAAAAAATTAACTTAAAAGGAGATTTTCTTTTAAGTGTTTTGTTTCTGATATTGACTTGCTAAAAAAGGAAATTTGTATAAACAACCCTTTTATATATATAATTTATAATATATGAAAACACAAAAAAAAATATTTAGACCGACTAAAGTATTCTTATTGATCTTATATTAATTTTTATATGTAAATAATTTAACTTTTCTAACTTTAATAGAATTAATTAGTGATTCATCTTTTTATAATTTTAAATTAATTAATAATTAATTTAATTCAATTCTAATCGTATATATTTTCTTATGAGAAAGAATAAATATTGATGAATTACTCGCCCTATATATATCTTTATACTGAAATTTAAATAATTTAGCTAGTATATTAATTTATGTGTTCAATTTTATTAGTCTTTTTGGAAATTGAATATCCATTAAATTTATAAAGTATATAATGATAATAAAAAGATTTAATAAAATATTATTTATCTTAGAAAATATTTATATTAAAATATTTATATTAATAATTTACGGGACTAGCAAAACTATACATATACATATTAACGCTAAAAACCAAAAACCCATTTATATGGAGGGCCCAAACATACCACTTTAGAAAGAGGAAAAAAGAAGAACAAACACGGTCTAAACATCGTCGTTCGGCTTTGCTGTTCTCCTCACTAATCAATTCCGCATCTTTACTTTTTAGACTAGGGAGGTGCACTATTTGGGTAGAACTGGAAAATCGAACCGAATCGATTTGAAATATAAAAGTCGGTTCGATTTGAATAATTCGGTCAATACGGTTCGGTTCGATTACTGTGTCCAAAAAACTGTATAGACCAAATCGAACCGAAAATGTGAAAAGATGTAGTTTGATATGAATAAAAGAATTAGGTCTTTTTGAATATTGTTTGGTCCATATTACATAACTACCTAAATATTACAAGGTCTAGTAGCAGTGTAGCATGCAGTCATTCTCCTCTCCCTCTATACCTCTTTCTTTCCTCTTCTTCTTCTCTCTTTGTCGCTCTCCCTCTCCTTCTCTCTTTGCTGCTCTTCATTGTTTTGGTGTTAGTCGAAAATCTAGTGAGGTGAGTTTGTTATTTTGTTTGCTTGTTTATTTTTTTGTTTTCTTTGTTTAATCTGATTGTGTTATCTTTCATAAAATCGGTTCAATTAAAACTTGTGGAGGATAACACTTGTGTTTATTGTACTAATTAGCTTCATGGATATGCGTATTGTGTTTTCATGTTTGTTTCTTGATAAACTCAGCAAATGGAAAAGAACCACAAGTTGTTGTTAATGTATTTTAGCTTAAGGTTGAAAAATCTGAGGCCAAGTTTACGCCATTAGTTGCATGAAAATTTCAATTTTTTGGTTACTGGTAGGATATATGACGTTCTTGACTAGCTTTGTAACTTTGTAGTTTTTGTTCCTAATGTGTAGGCTTTCTTTCTTTCTTGACTAGCTTTTGTTTTTTGTTTATCATAAGATTAGATTAGATTATATGCATTCTTTATGATCAATAAGGTATTCAGATTAATTTAGATCTGACTGGATTATTAGTCTATTTGATTGATCATTTTATTTTCTCCTAGTACTGTGTCTTTAAGTGGGGGTGATGTCTTGTATTACAGTTGGTTGGTTGAAAAGTTATGAATCATTTGAAACCTTATGTGTAATTTGAAAATTTCGAATTTGAAACTCATTGTTGTTGTCTTTCTTTTTGAAATATTTATGTTGTTTTTAAGTGGTGCAAAGTATCAAATTTATTAAATTTTATTGTCGTAACTAAGATTTAAAATATTTAGTAGGATGATTTTATGTTTTTAATTTAATAGAGTGGTGTATTTATGTAGATTTATTAGATCAATTAAGGTCAATAATTAATTTTAAAAGTCTAATTTAATAATAGCTCATTCAAAACCTAAAGTAAAATCTCAATGATTAAAGTAAAATCTCAATGATTAACTTCAAAAGTTTAATTTAATGAAAATCCATTTAAAGTCCAAATCAAACTATTGAACTGAACTAAATAGTTCAATTCAGTTTTCTTAGCCAGACTATTTGGTTTGCTCAGTTCAACTTAATTTTAAATCAAATTGAACCGCACTGATCGATGCACCCTCTATTCGAGGCTTCGGCACATCGCCCAATCGTTGAAACGTCACGGTTGAAAATTTCACTGTTTGCCTCGTTAGCTTAGCTAGAGAGAGAGAACCGGTCTTTTTATTTTTCTTTTTTTGTTTTTGTTTTTCTAGAGAGAGAGAAAGAGAGATGAAACCTAGATTTCAAAATTTGAGAAGTGGGATTTGAAATCAAAGGGAAATGTCATTGTCATGATTACAAGATCACTTGAAATTAGCAAGAGAGTATGCTCATGAAGTTCTTTACGATTTGGCTGGTCAATCCACCTTTTTCATTTAGAATATTTTAAAACTCGATCTAATATTCTTCCTTCCATAAAATTCATTGTTTCTCCTCTTCTCTTATTCACACTTCCTTCCTTTCCTAGTAATGACCATACATGGCCCAAGACTTTCCTCCTCCACATTCGTCGGAGCTGCCACCTCGTCCGTAGGAGGAGCCAACTCATTCTCCATTCTATACCTACAAGGACATTCGTCTTTAACATGCACATGCTTATCACATATGATATAGATCTTGAGTGGCCCTCTTCTAAATATACTATCATTAGTGCATGTAACACACCTCAAATTGCTTAAAGTTTATATCTATTTGGTTCTAAAACAGAAATTGTGGATCTATTTGCCAAATTATTTTTAAATTGAATATATTTGATTCCTTAACATAAGTTTAGGAGGCAAATTGACTCTTTATCCAAGATTATAGTGGTAACCTGTTACTTGTTACTGATAGTAAGTCAATTAGTTTAACTATATAGATAATTTTCTTTCTATAATGATGTACTAAAGAAAATTCTTCATAATATGTTAATTGTTTTCTCATAGTACAATAAAAATTTCAGAGGAAGAGGTACCTTTCAAAATATTTCTGGAGATGACTGATTCAAAAAAATTAATCGAACATAATTCTTTGGTTTCTTGTTTCCAAAACTTTTTGACATATTTCCTGAGGCAGAGTTTATTACACTTTTTCTTCTTGCAAGTTTAATTTTTTTTTTTTCCAGTTGTTTGTTAAGGGAAAGTGACTAGCTATTAAATTAAATTAATAGTTTCGTCTGTCCTTTTCTTTTTAGACAAATTTTTTGCTACAAAACACTATGAAATATGTAACAATCATTGCAATTAAGAAACTGGGAAAAAAAAAAGACTAGCAGAAACAATAGTGACGATAATAACTATATACTAAAGCAGATAGAAGAAGATGAGAAATACCTGAAATTCGGTAAGAGGCCGATGGAGAGGCCTCCCATGATAGAATTTGTTGCTTAAAAATCTGCAAGCTGGTGAGGAACCTATGGGTCGCTGGCTGGCTTAGCTCGTTTCAAGGTCTTCTCAGAAAAGAAAAGGTTTTATAAATGCCAATTGCACCAACAAAATTAATATGGCTACTTATAGGCAAACGCCAAAAGGAAAGAAAGAAAGAGATTGACTAGTGGAGTGTTGCCAACCATGAAAGAAGAAGATAATGTTAGATTGCTTCAGTCCTATTTGATGATGATGGCCATTTATTATCTCTTTGATGTCCATTTCATACACTGGATTGGACCACACAGTTAAAGGACTAGTATCAATTATTGAACCTAACTTTATAAACTCGAAAGAAGAAACAAAAGATTCCAGCTTTAACCTGCTTTTAAGGGACTGGCAAGAAATAGGAAGCTGAGTTATGTTACAACTGGCCTAGAAAATAACGGGCCTTATACAGTGCACACCGCACCACATTGTAACGTGGTTCGGTTAGTACAACATGTGTGTCGCGTTAGATATTTTTTAATTTATATTCATTAAATTGGTATTAAATATTTATTAAATTGTGTCTCTTAAATATTTATTATTTAAATATTAAATACTCATTGTTTATTAACTTTATTTTACTGAAAAGATATTTATACTACAATATAAATATTACAAGATAATTTTAGTTTGATATTTTATTTATTTACTAACCGTAAAAAAATGATTTATATCCGTTTAAATAAATTAATGAATATCTATTAACAAATTAATGAATATTATGTTTATAAATGATGATTATTTATAGCAATAACAAAATTGTTTCGATATGTATTACAAAAAAATGAATCTAACTCTCATAAAAAAATCAACATCATTTTCATATAAAAATAAATAATTCATGGTAATTTGAGAAACATATATAAATTTATAATTACTGAATTGATAATAATAAATTAATAAACATGTTGATCATAAATGATAAATATTTTTCACTAAAATAATGAATATCTAAAAATTGATTGAATACAAAATGAACATTATTAAAGTAAATAATTAGTATCATTTTATGAATGATGAATATTGATATCCATTATAAAAATATAACACTTTTGATTATGAAATTATCAATTACATATTGATAAAATATTTAAATTGTGAAATATGTAAAAAATTAGTTTCATTCACTAATATTATAAAAGTTTAGTATATAAAGAGATACTAAAAAATTATATTATGTTAGTTTTAATAGATATATATTTTATCATTTGTCGAAAGTATATATTAATTTTTAATTCTACAAAGTATGAGTAATTGAAAAATAAAAAAAATATATTACTAATTATATTAATTTTTAAATTTTATTTACCTATAATATATATATATATATATATATGTAAAATTTTGAGATATAAATTTTTTTTAACATGTATTACTATATCTTGACACATTTTAATATATATATATGTAAAATTTTGAGATATAATTTTTTTTAATATGTATTACTATATCTTGACACATTTTAATATTTGTACTATTTTTAATACATAAAATTTAAGTTTGTGTATACAAAATAAAAAAAATATTAAAAATATTTTATTAATAATTATTTATAGAAATATTAAATTTACATTATTAGTTAAACTCAAAATAATTATAACAATCATATAACACATAAATAAAAATTATTTTTTATAAATATAAAAATATTTACTTAATATATAATTTTAAAATATAATATTAATTTTTAAAAATTATTTTATAATTAATTTCAAATTAAAAAAAAATAAAACAACTAAAGTGCGGGACACAATCCCGCACGTATTTTCCTATCTCCGGCCCACACTATAAGATGGACCGGCTTGCATATGGGAATATAGAAAATAAAGAGGAAAAAGGTATGACCAGACGAATTGTGTAAAATAAGTGAATTTATCCAGTTGAGACATTCTTCATTGAGAAAAAATGATCCCATCCAGACAGCTCAACTCCATCGAGCCAAATTATAAGATGGATCCCGGTTCATATAACTTTATGGATTTGGGGATCCATCCGGTGTTGTTTAATTTGTAAAAAAATTTATGTTAGTATCTAATACGTGTATCAGACGCTGATGCATATCAGACACTGCGCATCAGACACTGATATATATGTCAAATGCTGATATGCGCATTAGAAGCTGACACATTTAAAAAAAAAAAATTATGTTCATTGATTTTGTATTAAATGTTTATTATCCTATATTCATTAAATATGTGTTGAATGTTTATTCTTTAAACATAAAATATTTATTATTTGTTAACTTAATTTTATTGAAAAAATATTCATTGCTTGAACGTAAAATATTCATTATTTATTAACTTAATTTTGTTGAAAAGATACGCGTACTACAATATAAATATTTGTTATATAACTTTAGTTTTTTTTTTTTATCAACTATGTAAGGACAATTTATATTATTGTCTATATTATATATGTTCATTTGAATGAATTAGTAGTATAATTTTCATTAATGGCAAATATCTATTGACAAACTAATGAATATTATGCCTATAGATGATGAAAACATATCAGTCATAAAAAAATTTCAACATGCATCACAAAAATAATAAAAACTTTTATAAATAATTAATATTTTTATTTAAAAATATTGATGAACATTATATATACAGACAATGAATATTCAAATACCAAATAATAAACATTAATATTAACATTTATGAATAATACATCAAAGAAAATGAACATGAACATTAATCATAATGAATATTAAGTTTACAAATAATGAATATTTCAATACAAAGAAAATTAATTATTATAGAATATTATATCTAAGGAACATTGTACATATAGAAAATGAACATTTTAGTATATGTAAATAAACAAAAAATATGAATATGTATATAGTCTAATAAAAACTTTTTGACATGTGTTACTATATTCTGACATATATGATTTTTAATTTTGATACGTGTACTTATTACTGACATTTGGAATTCAAGTTTATGTATAATTTTTGATATAATGTTAATTTTATAAATTTATTTTATTATAATTTAAATTTTTTTTTAAAAATAATGAAGAAGTGGGGACAAAAGTTTCCGCATTATACACTTTTATAAGTAGAATGCATCACACATTTTAGAATAAAATATTATTAAAATAAAATAAATAAATAAATAAATTATACTCTTAATTGTCATTTAACATACTAATAATTTCAGCTAATTAGATTTTATCAAACTATTTAATTTATTAGCTATCAGCTATCAACTATCAGTCATGAGTTATCAATCACCAGTTACCAGCTATTGGTTGTATTTCGGCTACCGGCTACTGTTGTATTAATCAGCCGAACCAAACATGTCGTAAAATCCTGACTCAAATAATAATTCCAAATTCTATACAACTTTAATATATAAGAGTTTCAAGTCAAAAAAGATTATCATACTCCACCAAAATTATCTTTTCAACCAACACAGAGAAATCATAATAAGAACCAACTTCCCAAATCTTGTCTTGGTCAATCATCTTAATAGATCTATAAACTTCAATTTTTAGTATTAGTCCTTTTCTCAATTTTATGAGCCAAATGGATTATTTTCTGGCAATTTATTTATATTCTACATTATGATCCATCAATTGTTATAATATGATTCTTGATCCATCATTTTATATGAATCAAAGTCCATCAACACGTGTGATGATGAGGAGAGAGAAATACGCATTGATTTTGTGTGAAATTTTGTAAGCTATTCTCCACTTCTTTTCAAATTGTAGAACGTGGGCTTTTGTTCCTCTTCTTTACTTAATTATTATATATTACGCTTTAAAATTTTTTAAAATTATAATAAAATAAATTTATAAAAATAAATATTATATTAAAATTTTTAAATTTTTTATTTTGACATGTGTATTTATTTTTAACACATGAGATTTTTATTTTTAAAATTGTAATAAAATGAATTTAAAACTAATATTATATCAAAAATAATATTTTGAATATATTTTTTTATATATTTATAAAAGCTAGTCGTTTACCCACATATTTTACGACCATTGTAATTATTTTGATTATAAATAATAATTTAAATTAAATTTATATATAAAATTAAATGTATCTTTTAATATTTTATAATTAATTAAAATATTTTAAAATAATAATAAATTAGATATTTTTAACGTCTTTGTTAGTTTTTTTATATTTTAAGATTTTATTAATATAAAAATATAAATTATAAATAAATTAATAAAAAACTATAAAATTATATATAAATTTGAATTCTACGTGTCAATAATAAGTATATGTGTCAAAATTAAAAATCATATGTGTTAGAATATAGTAGTACATGTCAAAAAGTTTTTATTAGGCTAGATACATATTAATATGTTTTTGTTCATTTACATCTACTAAAATATTTATTTTCTATATGTATAATATTCATTAGATGTAATGTTTTATAATAATTATTTTTTTATATTCAAATATTCATTGTCTACGAACTTAATATTCATTACGGTTAATGTTTATGTTTATTTTATTTAATGTATTATTCATCAAATATTAATATTAATATTCATTATCTAGTATTGCAATATTCATTATATATATATATAATGTTCATCGATATTTTCAAATAAGAATATTGATTATTTATGAAAGCTTTTATTGTCTTTGTGATGTATATTGAAATCTTTTTATGATTGATATAAATATTTATATGCATAATATTTATTAGTTTGTCAATAAAGAATCGTCATTGATGAACTCATACCCACTAATTCCTTCAAATGAATATATATAATATAAATATAACATAAATCATCCTTACACAGTTAGTAAACAAAAAAAAATATCAAGCTAAAATTATACTACAAATATTTATATTATTGACACAACTTAACAAAAATGCCGTATAATAATTAAGAATATTATAATTATTTTTGTTAATTCAATTGTATTTTTTATTAATAATATTTATAAAATTAATTTAAAAATAGAGATTAAAATTCAAATACCACTAATAAAAATTTTCTAATTTCAAAAGGCACAATTAAAAATATCATAATTATTTAATTTTTAAGTGAAATTTTAAATAATAATAATTTATCATAATTATAAAAATTAATTATATAAGATCAATTTAAAATAGGTTAATATTAATATTTTTTTAAATAATTTTTTAATAAATAAAGAATTAAATCAGTTATCAGCTAATAAAAAAAGCTTCAAAATAGAGTTGATTGAACCAATAATCGATTGGATTTAAATCAGCTATCAACTGCTGATTTTAAATCTTACCAAACAGCTTTGACTGTTAGGTAAGAAATAGTTAGTAGTTGTACGAAACATCTAAACCAAACACTTCCTTAGTAGTATATATAGCCATGTAAAGATCATTGTAAAACACATATTCATTCATTTTCAAATCAACACAATTATCTTTTGCTTAATTTATCTCTCTACGAGTGCTCAATCTCTGTGATTAATAATCCATTGATTACATCAGATTTTTTTCTGCAATCAAAAGTTCTAGTGCAGATAGACTCTACTAGAGTGGCTGATCGATTTATTTCCATGATCAATCTTCCATCGATCGACTTACTGTTATTTTGATACAACTAAGGATGCATCTAAGTCAACTAGCATGGATCCACTAACCTATGGAGGACCAATGACACGAGCAAGGAGTAAAAAGTTCAAGCAAGCCTTAAATTCTTACTTGGAGCATGTTTTGAAGATGGCTAATGATGGTGCTTTTAATGAAGATAACAACGCCTTGAAGATAGTGACATTAATTGCTATTAATGAAGCTTAAACTTTTGGTCATGGAACAAGGTCAAGGTCAAAGATCAAGGATCAAAGTCAACAGGTTTTCCTAGGGTTTCTAGAAGCATTAGGCCGCACATTAGGGTTTCTAGAAGCATTGGGCCGCACATTAGGGTTTCTAGAAGCATTGGAGGTCTCACCTAACTCTAGGGCAGCCACCACTTATGCTTAGAGAAGGAGGCAGCCGCACATTAGAAGTCTTTTAGGGTTTGATTCTTTATTGCTTATCTCTTAGTCCTTTTTAGGGTTAGAATCATTTCAAGACTCTATAAATAGAGCTATGTATTTCGGCTAAAGCACATAAGATCAATATACATTTCTGAATGAAGTTTTATTTGAGTTGTTAACTCTTATTCCTTAAGGTGTTCCTTATTGAATTTTTTGAGATTAAATTAACTTGTTTGATTTAGTTTCACATCTACATGTTTGATCAATCAATTAACTTTTTATTAGTTTCTTGAGTTGTTTGAACATTCTTCATCTATTTATAACTAAAGGGCTTAGTAGTTCTATTGCTAAGTTTGTTAGTTCCATAATCAATTGCAAACTTTCAAGTTAGATCTTGGGGCGACAAATTCAAACTTATTGGTAAGGGTGCTTCCTCTTAAATAGGGAGAGCGTTTATCAGTTTGATTTTCTCACTATTACTTATCTTGGTGTTTGAACGTATCCGGTTCGAGTTCGTATCATTTGGTATCAGAGCCAAACTTGTAAGTTGGTTCATTTTTTTCAATTAAAGAGTTTGTCTTCTATTTCATCTCAATTTATGTTCGCATCATTATAAAAAAAGAAAGTATACTATTTTCATTTGCTGCCCGCATACCAAGGCAGATTTCTAAAAAAAAAAAAAAGGAAGGAATGAAAAACTAACCCTAACCATTTGTGTTGGGTAGTTCTTAAAGAATTGACTCTTGATTGATTCATTCCGCAATTCCTTTTAATTAATTGGAGCTGTTCTTCATTCTTATAATTCTGATTTGGGTAATTTTGTTTGTTTTCTCTTAAAAAGCCTTTCTTTTGGGTTAATTGAGTCTTGTTCGATTAATTGTAAGCTTGTTTTGTTCACACGATTATAATTCGTTTTATTGATTCACGAGTGTTCTATTGAACTTTAGAATTAATAAATGTTAAGAGGTTGTGAAAAACTTGTTCTTGTGATTACTAGAACAATTTGATTTAATTTCTATAAGGAATTCAATTCTTTGTGAGTGAAACACGTGAGGGAGTGATCTTTTCTTGTTTTGCCTTTAACTATAAGAAGCCTCTAGAGTGTAACACTTGATCACGTCCTTTTTTTTGTTTTCTTTCCTAGTCTTTTGGTTTAACCATGTCATCTGAACCATCATTGACTTTGGAAAATTTAGCTTATACATTAAGAGATGTAGTAGAACATATGACAAAACAATTTCAAAAACAAGAAGACAAATTAACTAGGTTATTGAATGATATGCCTAAAACGTCTAAAGGGGATGGTTCTGATAATGACCAAGAAAGTGAGTCTAAAGGGTCTAGACATAATCTCCAACCCAAAATTGACACTAATTTGGGTAGCATTAAGATGAAAATACCATCTTTTCATGGTAAGAGTGACCCTGAAGTTTATTTGGAGTGGGAAAAGAAGGTTGAAAGGGTTTTTGAATATCATAACTATAGTGAGTCTAAAAAGGTTAAACTTGCTGTTGTTGAATTTTGTGACTATGCTGCCATTTGGTGGGATCAATTGGTGAGTGGTCGTATGCGTTATGGGGAACACGAAGTTGGTTCATGGGATGAGGTTAAACGCATTATGCGTAAAAGGTTTGTGCCATCGCACTACCAAAGGGATTTGTACAACAAGTTACAAAATTTAGGACAAGGTAGTAAGAGTGTTGAGGAGTATTAGCAATCTATAGAGATAGCTATGATTAGAGCCAATATAGATAAGGGGAAGCCACAATGGCAAGATTTCTGCATGGTTTGAATCGTCATATTGCTAACATCATTGAATTGTAGCATTATGTAGAGATGGAAGACATGTTGCACATGGCCATAAAGGTGGAAAAGCAATTAAAAACCAAGAGCAGAAGTGCTGCCCCTAGCTCTGGAGTAACGCATGGAAAGGGAGCAACCAGCCCCCTAACAAGGGTCGTGAGGCATCAAAGGACATCAAGCCAGCCCCTAAATTTGATGTTAACACTAAACCAACGACGCAAAGTGACCTCAAATCAAAGAAAGTGCAATGCTTCAAGTGTTTGGGGTGTGGGCATATATCTTCCCAATGTCCAAACAAGCGAACCATGGCAATTCGAGGTGGTGAAGTGGTCTTTGAGAGTGATAAAGAATCCAAACCAGGTGAGGAGGATTACCTAGACATGCCTGAATTGGAAGATTGTGATGATGTGCAATTGGGTGAGGTTAGTAATGTACTTATAACTTTTAGAGCTCTTAATTTACAACCTATTGATGATGATGCTCAAAGGCAAAACATATTCCACACTACATGTAAAGTACAAAACCATGATGCTAATTGTAGTTTAATCATTGATGGAGGTAGTTGTACTAATGTAGCCAGTGCTATGATGGTTGATAAACTTAGACTTCAAACTATTAAGCATCCTAAGCCATACACCTTGCAATGGCTTAATGATCAAAGTGGGATTAGAGTTACTAAGCAAGTACGGATTGCATTTAGTGTAAAGAAGTATAATGATGAGGTATTATGTGATGTTGCTCCCATGCAAGCATGTCATATGTTGCTAGGTAGACCATGGTTATATGATAGATCTGTAATTCATAATGGTCGAACCAATGCATATTCTCTTGTAATGGATGGAAAACCGTATGTTTTGGCACCATTAAGTCCTAAAGAAGTTTGTGAATTACAAAAAGTTGTAAAGGACCGAATGGAAGCATATGAGAAAGAAAAAAGAAAGTGTGAGAGTGCACATGAAAAAGAAAAGGTGCACAAGCAAAAGGGGAGTTGTATGGAAAATAATGAGGGGCGAGAGCAACGAGTGGTAAAAGGAGAGTTTAGCGAGGGTTTGCACAAGAATGTGAGCAAGAAAAAGGGGAGGCAAGCGAGAAAAAAGTGAGTTTCTTACTTAGAGAGCGAGACATGAGAAAGGCTTTGAGTGAAAATAAGTAAGTACTTGTAATTATGTACAAGGAGACTTTATTTAACACTAATAATCTTAACTCTTCTCTTCCTAGTGTGTTTGTAAGTGTTTTGCAGGAATATGACGATGTGTTTCTCGAGGAGTTACCTAGTGGGTTGCCACCACTAAGGGGGATAGAGCACCAAATTGACTTTGTGCCGGGGTCATCCATTCCAAATAGACTAGCCTATAGAGTCAATCCCGAGGAGACCAAAGAGCTGCAACACCAAGTTAAGGAACTACTAAGTAAAGGTTATGTTAGGGAAAGTCTTAGCCCATAGTCCCAAGAAAGATGGGTCTTGGCGTATGTGTGTTGATTGTCGTGCAATTAACAAGATTACCATTAAATATCGTCATCCTATTCCTAGGTTAGATGATATGTTAGATGAATTGCATGGAAGTGTTATCTTTACTAAAATTGATTTGAGAAGTGGCTATCACTAAATTAGAATGAATATAGGTGATGAGTGGAAAACAACATTCAAAACTAAATTTGGTTTGTATGAGTGGTTGGTCATGCCTTTTGGCTTAACTAATGCACCAAGTACTTTTATGAGACTAATGAACCATGTTTTGCGTGCGTATATTGGTAAATTTATGGTAGTATACTTTGATGATATTCTGATTTATAGTAAGAGCTTTAGTGAGCATGTTGAACATGTTCAGATGGTGTTGATGGTTTTACGTGAGAATTCTTTATATGCTAACCTTGCTAAGTGTGATTTTTGCACAAACAAACTTGTGTTTCTTGGTTTTGTTGTTAGTGAAAATGAAATTCAGATCGATAAAAATAAGGTAAAAGCAATTAAGGAGTGGCCAGCACCAAAGAATGTTAGTCATGTGAGGAGCTTTCATGGGCTTGAAAGCTTCTATAGAAGGTTTGTTAAGGACTTCAATACCCTTGCCGCACCACTTAACGAGCTTGTAAAGAAGAACGTGAAGTTTCATTGAGGAGAACAACAAGAAAACGCATTTAATATGCTAGAGGACAAATTTACTTCATCTCCTATTCTTTCACTTCCGGATTTTTTTAAAACTTTTGAAATTGATTGTGATGCTTCTGGTGTAGGTATTGGAGCTGTTTTAATGCAAGATGGGAAGCCAATAGCCTATTTTAGTGAAAAGTTGAATGGAGCTAGCTTGAAATATCCAACTTATGACAAGGAATTGTATGCTCTTGTGAGTGCACTCAATGTTTGGCAGCATTATTTGCTACCTAAGGAGTTTGTGATTCACACGGATCATGAAGCATTAAAGCACTTGAAGGGACATAACAAGTTGAATAAGCGCCATGCTAAATGGAGTGAATTCATTGAAGCATTTCCCTATGTCATTAAGTACAAGCAAGGTAAAGAAAATGTAGTTGTCGATGCACTATCTAGAAGGTATGCTTTACTTGCTTCTCTAGAAACAAAATTGCTTGGTTTTGAGTATATCAAAGACTTGTATGTTGATGACCATGATTTTGGTTCTATTTTTTATGCTTGTGAACATGGTGCTATTGATAAATTTTATAGACATGATGGATTTTTGTTCAAAGATAAATGTTTATGCATTCCTATGTGTTCTATGCGTGAATTGCTTGTGAGAGAATCACATGAAGGTGGTTTGATGGGACACTTTGGTGTTCAAAAGACTTTAGATGTTTTGCATGATCATTTCTACTGGCCTAAAATGAAATCCGATGTGAATAGATTATGTGCTAATCAGATTGTATGCAAGCAAGCTAAGTCTAAATCATAACCTAATGGGTTATACATGCCTTTGCCCATACCTAATTCTCCTTGGATTGACATATCTATGGATTTTGTGCTTAGATTACCTAGGTCTAAGCATGGGCATGATAGTATTTTTGTTGTGGTGGATAGGTTTTCAAAGATGTCACACTTTATTGCATGTAGGAAAACCGATGATGCACAATATGTTGCTGAATTGTTCTTTAGAGAAATTGTACGTTTACATGGTATGCCTAGAACTATTGTCAATGATAGGGACACCAAGTTTTTGAGCTATTTTTGGAAGACCTTATGGGGTAAATTGGGAACTAAATTACTTTTTTCTACTACATGTCATCCCCAAACCGATGGTCAAACTGAGGTAGTAAATAGAACTTTGTCACAATTACTTAGGACCATGGTTAAACGAAACTTGAGAATATGGGAAGATTGTTTGCCGCATGTTGAATTTGCATATAATCGTAGTATGCATTCTTCTACTCAATTTTGCCCATTTAAGATTGTTTATGGCTTTATTCCTTTGAGTCCTTTAGATTTGATTGCTTTACCTTTGAGTGAACAAGTGAATTTAGATGGTGCAAAGAAGGCTGAATTTGTGTTGAAGTTGCATGAGCAAGTGTGTGCAAATTTGGAAAGACGCAATGAACAAATCACCAAACAACGCAATAAAGGCCGCAAAAGGATAGTATTTGAAGTTGGTGATTGGGTTTGGGTGCACTTCAGGAAGGATAGGTTTCCCAATCAAAGAAAATCAAAGTTGATGCCACGTGGTGATGGTCCATTTGAAGTAATAGAGCGCATTAACGATAATGCATACAAAGTTGACTTACCTGGTGAGTATAATGTTAGTGCTACTTTTAATGTTGCTGATTTATCTCCTTTTGATTTTGATGAAGGCGTTGATTCGAGGTCGAATCCTTTCAAAGAGGGGGAATGATGCAACCAAGGATGCATCTAAGTCAACTAGCAGGGATCCACTAGCCTATGGAGGACCAATGACACGAGCAAGGAGTAAAAAGTTCAAGCAAGCCTTAAATTCTTACTTAGAGCATGTTTTGAAGATGGCTAATGATGGTGCTTTTAATGAAGATAACAACGCCTTGAAGATAGTGACATTAATTGCTATTAATGAAGCTTAAACTTCTGGTCATAGAACAAGGTCAGGGTCTAAGATTAAGGATCAAAGTCAACAGGTTTTCCTAGGGTTTCTAGAAGCATTGGGCTACATTGTTTCTAGCATCAGCACATTAGGGTTTCTAGAAGCATTGAAGGTCTCACCTAACCCTAGGCGTACCACTTATGCTTAGAGAAGGAGGCAACCGCACATTAGAAGTCTTTTAGGGTTTGATTGTTTATTGCTTATCTCTTAGTCCTTTTTAGGGTTAGAATCATTTCAAGACTCTATAAATAGAGCTATGTATTTCGACTAAAGCACATAAGATCAATATACATTTCTGAATGAAGTTTTATTTGAGCTGTTAACTCTTATTCCTTAAGGTGTTCCTTATTGAATTTCTTGAGATTAAATTAACCTGTTTGATTTAGTTTCACATCTACATGTTTGATCAATCAATTAACTTTTTATTAGTTTCTTGAGTTGTTTGAACATTCTTCATCTATTTATAACTAAAGGGCTTAGTAGTTCTATTGCTAAGTTTGTTAGTTCCATAATCAATTGCAAACTTTCAAGTTAGATCTTAGGGCGACAAATTCAAACTTATTGGTAAGGGTGCTTCCTCTTAAATAGGGAGAGCGTTTATGAGTTTGATTTTCTCACCATTACTTATTTTGGTGTTTGAACGTATCCAGTTCGAGTTCGTATCATATTTGCTTGCATTTTTAATTCTTGTAATTGATTATAAAATTTACTTTTAAATAATATTTGAGATATTTTTAACTGAATCTCTTTGATTTCTGATTGTGTATAGTTATTAATTATATATGTTTCACGAAGTAGTATACCATAAACAACATATAAACTTTTAGAAACACTTAATCTACCGTACTATTGGGAGCCGAGAGCTGTTCATGGTATAGTCCTCATGCTGTAAACTCAAGGCATGTGAATATCCTCAAGCTAAGACCACAAAGAGGCACCTCGCCATGGGGGGTCTTTCTGCTCTTTTGGATTTCTATAGCCGAGTTAGCCCTTTTGGATCATACCAGAAACAGATCGTAGCAACTATTAGTTCATTGCCATTGGATCGAGGAGAAGAGAGGGGAAGAGTTTAGAAGGCCATGAGAGAGTAAGAAATATAAAGAGTAAGAAATTGCTTAATGGGAACTTGCCTGATTTTTATTTAAAATGACTTCCCCTTATATAGGGAGAAGAGTCTCTACAAGAATACAAAAGGAGGCTGAGTAGGGATCCCACTCATTCCACTCATCCTCCACTCACATGCCTAATAGGACAATATACAATAATTCACTCCACTCACATATCACATGCCTAATAGGACAATATACAATAATTCACTCCACTCACATACCTAATAGGTCAACATACAATAATACACTCACATGCCTGATAGGACAATATACAATAATTCACTTAAAGTAATAAGAGTGGCCGACAGCTTCACATGCTCAGAAAATATCGTCATATTGATCATCATCCATTGGCTGGGAGTCTTGCATGAGGTTAAGGTAGGGTCATCCAGTGGAGTTGGAAGATTAGAGGAACAGAAATGTTCAATGGATTGTCCAGTTGATTGATGTCCATTGAATGTGCATACTAATGGTGTTGAGACATTAGTCATCCTTGATTCATTTCTGTATTGCAGGCCTGTTTAGGTCTTCGTGATTCGCGAAGCAAGATGTAGAGGACTATTAAGTGTTCTCCAATGGTAACAGATATTCTGGGTTGCATATGTGTTGTCTGTCATTCGGAGATAGGGCCTGTGTAATATGAAGATAGCATGGTATTCCGAAGCTTTGGAAATGTTGTCTGAGAATAACCGATGCTCATGGATAAGTTTAAGGAGATCCCTTGTCCATTGATATGGAGTTTTGAACCAGGTAAGGAATCTCCATGGATATGACCCTGAGTTTGCTTCATTGTTGAAGAAGTGTAAAAGATTCATAATGGGCACTTCTATAGCATGATGACAAACTGTAGATAGGCACCATAGGAACCATAACTCACTTTCATGCTTTGGATGTTCAGGAGATAAGTGATAAATCAGACACCAAGGGTAGTCTGGAAAGAAGAAGTTGGGTTGTATTGGGAGTGAGAAGGTTTGTTGAAAAGTTGCCAAATAATGGAACATCATGTTCCGGGCAAAGTCAGTGACTTGTTTGGTTGTGAGGTTGTTGGGAAGATCTGGTGGTGAAGGAGGTTGTAGGTTGGTTCTGGAAGATGAAGAAGCCATAAAAATTATGGGGAGATTTATAGTAGAGGTGAGAAGGACTATAGGTTGATTATGAGGTTTGGAAAGTCTGGATAAGAAATCTGGGATTAGGTTTCTTATCCCTTTTATATGCTCAACCTTAAAATCATACCTGCTGAACCATGACTTTAATCGCAATAGTTAGGGTTCAGGCAAGGTCTTCTGGTTGGATTCAAGAATCTTTGGGAAGGAAGAGTTGTCCATCCGAACCAGGAAGTGCTGTCCAATCAGGAAGAATTCAAACTTTTTTATCCCGTACTTGACCGCCAAAATTTCCTTGTAGGTCGTGTGATAATGTTTTTCTGAAGAGGAAAACTGACTCGATGCATATCTACATAATTGTTCCTTGTCGTGGAGCTTTTCTAGGAGGATGGCCCCCCATGCATAGTTAGATGCATCTGTTTGGAGAATAAGTTCTCCTACTTACGGGATTGTAAGAGGTGGCAGATTGTGAGCCAGCTCTTTTAGTTTTTTGACAGCTGTTGTTTGTTCCGCTCCCCAAGGAGGAGGGTTCTTCTTGAGCATCTTTGAGAGGTGGCACGTGTAACTAGACAGGTATGGAATGGCCTCTCGAACATAGTTTAGGATTCCAAGGAACTGTTGAATTTGTTTCACTGATAAATTCTCTTCCGAAAAATCATCAAGTTCCTTTGTCAGGTGGGGACCATATGTGTACTGGCCATTCTTGAAATGCATTCCGAGAAATTCAATTTCTCGTTGTCTTCTTCACAAAGATAATGCCATATTTCCGGATGATGGCAAGAAACCGCTGTAATGATGGTGATGGTCCTCTCACTGCTTCCGAGAATAGTAGGATGTCGTCGATGTAGATCAAAGAAGAGTAAAGAATAGGCCCAGAAATCTCAATCATGGTCTTCTGGAATTGAGATGGGGTCGTCTTGAGCCCAAAGGGCATAACAGTCCATTGGTATTGGGTATTAGGGATACAAAATGCAGTCTTGTATCTCTTTGTGGGCTGGATACCGAGTTGCCAAAAGCCCACCTTTAGGTCAAATTTGGAATAGTATTGGGCCTTTTGGATGTGGACTTTGAGATTTGAGATCCGAGGAAGAGGAAATTTGTTGTCTTGAAGGAAATGGTTTAAGGGCTTGTAGTCTATGACAAGCCTCTTTTTTCCTTGAATCCTTTCAGACCTTTTTTCCACATAAAAGGCTTGGCAAGCCCATTGTGAAGTAGTGGGTTCAATTAGGCCTTACGATGTCGGCATTACGTAGGGCAAGGGCTAGGTCTGTGGGAGACATTCCCATGTGTGTGGCTTTAGTAGGGTTAATGTCTTCATTAAGTTTGAAGGGAAGGTTGATATAGAATTGTGGATTTTTCCATAGAGGAAGAGGATGTTGAAAATGTGAATGGGATTCTAGACAGAACTGAAGGAATTTTTCTGTGTATGGTAAAAATGGTGGAATAGTATCACGAGAAAATGATTTGAAGTTTCGTATGCGGAAACCGTCTCTTGAACTTTATGCCAGTTGGAAGAATTTGGAGCTTTTGAGCTTGATGATAAACATCAAAACCTATCAGGATATCCTTATTTGGAAGATCCGAACCAATGATGTGCGTCCATACAACGCAATCAGGAAAGAACTATATTCCGATCTTCTGTCTTGTGATCAGAGTGGTTTTGAAGGTTTGACCATTGGCTGCCCTCAAGAACTGATCATGGGGCTTCCAATATTCTGATGGGAGAACCATTGGGTTCATCATGCTTCTTTGTGCTCCAGTGTAAGGTACAGCTTGGAGTATTTTAAAGATAGGATCTGTATGGGAATATATGGAACTGGAGGGGGTTTTGTAGTAATTTGAAAAGTTTCAGGAGGTGGGGAAGAAACAAAGAAAGAAGACAGTAGGGTTGGAGAAAGAGGATATTGTATTACATCTTCCAGAATATTCTCCTGACTTTCTTCATGCAGATCAATCATCAAGATTGGTATTTCACTATCGTCTAAGTCTAAAGAAGATTCGTGTGAGGACTCTGTGGAGTCTGAGAACTCCATTTCTAACCCAAATAAGCTTTCTGGGGTAAGATCCTCTTGCTCCGAAAGTAGAGATTCTATCTCCACTTCAAAAGAGTCTGGAACAGATAAAGACATGCTGACTTGTTGGATCATCTTTGCTGACTTTTCTGGATTCCTAGGACAATTTTTTGCATAGTGTCCCTTTCTTTTGCAGATGAAACACTTGTCAGACTTGTACCCTTGATTCCGTTTCTTACGGAAATATTTGAAACTCTTTGGGGTCTTTTCCCTGAACTTCTTGTTGCTGCGCGTGTATTTCTGGAAATGATGTCCAGACTTCTTCTTATAATTTGAACAGACGCAGTTGGCGGCTTTGCACTTAATCTTGAGGTGGTTCTTGTTGCAAGCCTTTTGAACTATCAAATCCCTTTGAGATAACCTTTTGAATAGCTCTTGTTGATCACACAGTCTCTTAATGGTAGAGAGTGTGAATTGCCAAATTTCGCCAAGTGTAATGAAGGTGACTGGTCTCTTTGTTGCCGTAATCATATTGTTGACCTCAGGTTGTATTTCATCCGGCAGAGAGGTGATGAAGGTATACTTTAGTGTATCGTCACCATCATGTCCTCCAATGACATAGTAGAGTTTGGACATAGCCGAATAGTGCTTTTCCAGATCCTTCATTTTTAATGAACAACATTTTCGATCAAAGAACTCTTGTTTCTGCTGTCTTATGACAAGGTCATAACTCCCAAGGAACTGGTTATGGAGGATTGTTACTGCTGATGATGGAGTTGGCAGAGTGACAAATTGAAGCCTAGTGTATTCAGGCTGAGACTGAAACCGATCTCTTAAGCTTTCGGTAAACCTTGTGACAAATTCGGCAAGGACCTTTTTGAGTGTGGCCCCTTCAAGGGTCATCTGGAGATCAATCCATGCCAAGAATTCGGAAAGCTTGTCCTTCCATTTCGATGGTGGTAGGTCATCAAAAGTGAACCAAGGTCCCGTGCTAGCTGGTTTTGACCTTCGGTTTGGAGCTCCAATGGGAGCAAAGAATGACTGAGCATCCTTATCCTCAGGTTCCACTATTTTTGGACTGGAATCAGTAGCAGAAGTGTTCATGAGAATCTCAGTGATGTCTGCCATCTCTGAAGTATTTGAAGAGGATTCTGAATCATACGGACTGATGAGAGATTGCTTTGGAAGTTTGTCTTTAGAGGCTAGAGGAGGAGAGGTTTTCTTTTGCTGGGTTTCTGAGTTTTTTGGGTAAAGGTGAGAGAAGGTGCCGAAGGGCTGATAAAGGGTTTCTTGTGGTTGTTCTGGTTATGAAAGAAAAGGGAATGAAGAATAGTACGAAAGAGCAATATGATGTGGAGGTCACAAGTAAAGGATGGAATCATAATTGTCTCTTCGTAGATCATGCTCAATTTGATCTATTTGTTTCTTCACCGTGATCTCCTTTTCCTTTTGTATGAAGGCGGGTGTAATGGGTCGAGGTATCCAAGCTCTATCCGAGTCTGCGATGCGATGAATGAAGGAGTACTTCTGAGAAAGTATCCAACTTATGATCCAGCTTTTGAGCCAGGTGTAAAGCTTGGTCCAGTTTCCCATCTATCTTTTTTAGATATATATTCTGGATGATTGAGTTGGAGGTTTGCCAGTTTAGCACCTCTCCGGTGGTGTCGTGATTTAAGTGATCTGCAGGGGAAACTCTTCAAGGAAGGATTTCTGATCTCTTGTTATCCGTTTTCCCTAAAGGAGGGAAATCCTGTGGTTGGAACATGTAGCACTCTTGAATTGCTGGTTGTACCGTTGATATGGAAGACAGAGATGAAAAATATCTAGAAATTCGTGGCGTTGTAACCAAAACCGTGGTTTCAAACCTTGTGGGAGCTGAGCTCCTGCAGGTTTCGTTTTCCAGCCTATAAACTCCTAGATCAGTCTGGATCTCTTTTCTGCAGGTTGCAGAAGGGGATTTTCCATATTCGACCTTAAGTTGAGCCAATAGTACCTTGAATTCATCGTAAGAGATATTAATGACTGTTTTTCCTTTTTTTGCAAGGAACTTGATAGCCTCATCAAACATTGGGAGTGGTGTTTTACTTGTCTGTTGCTTTTGGGAACCATCTGGATCCTGGTCATCCGGCTTTGATCTCCTTTCTGAACAAGGAGTGTCCGGTGACATGTTTCGAGGATTCTTTTCTGGATGCCGAAAACAAGGTTCAAAGAAAGTCTAAGTCCTCATCACAAGTGCATCCAGTATGCGCACATCTCCGGGGCAACATCCGCATTTAAGTGTCCTTTAACATGGGCGTATAGATCCGGTTTCCGAGGACCGGAATGAATGAATAGGGATCTTTTCCTTGGCCTTGATACACTGGTTGTATCATGGATGCTTGAAAGATGGATGGAGTGAAAGAAGATTCCCCGGTCTTTGTGAAGATCGCTTTGTGTGCTCCATCTCTTTGATTGATAAAGAGAGGATCATGTGACAGGGCTTAGATTGAGATGCCTGAAGCTTTTCGTAGTTGGTGACCCACTCAGTCGGGATCAGCTTTTGAAGATCTTCCTTTTCCAGTTGCCTGGGAGCCTGGACAATAGTGGGATCTGGCCAGAATCGGCCATGATGAACAACGCATCAGAAGAGGCTTGAAAGCACCGGGATCCGCAGTTAACGCGCATGATCCTGTAGTCTGTAGACTATCTGATGGTGTAGAGTTGCAGAGAAAGCGTTATCAACCTGATTCGCTCCTGTTATCTGGACTTGAACTTTTAAGGCAGTGGAGAGATAAGGATCATTGAGAGATAAATTAAAGTTGGGGAAGAAGGTCAGGACAACACTTCCTGTGTTGAGTGTTGTGACGATCGTTCCGATCACTGCATGCTCATACTTGAGATATCTTGTGCCAAGCCTTTTATGTGGAAAAAAGGTCTGAAAGGATTCGAGGAAAAAAGAGGCTTGTCATAGACTACAAGCCCTTAAACCATTTCCTTCAAGACAACAAATTTCCTCTTCCTCGGATCTCAAATCTCAAAGTCCACATCCAAAAGGCCCAAT
Source organism: Ricinus communis (assembly GCF_019578655.1). Classification (NCBI taxonomy): domain Eukaryota; kingdom Viridiplantae; phylum Streptophyta; class Magnoliopsida; order Malpighiales; family Euphorbiaceae; genus Ricinus; species Ricinus communis. The sequence goes on from NC_063262.1 coordinate 14,117,049, forward strand.
ACTATTCCAAATTTGACCTAAAGGCGGGCTTTTGGCAACTCGGTATCTAGCCCACAAAGAGATACAAGACTGCATTTTGTATCCCTAATGCCCAATACCAGTGGACTGTTATGCCCTTTGGGCTCAAGACGGCCCCATCTCAATTCCAGAAGACCATGATTGAGATTTTTGGGCCTATTCTTTACTCTTCTTTGATCTACATCGACGACATCCTACTATTCTCAGAAACAACAGAGGACCATCACCATCTGTTACAACAGTTTCTTGCCATCATCCAGAAATATGGCATTATGCTGTCAGAAAAGAAGAGCACTATTGGCCAACAAGAAATTGAATTTCTCGGAATGCATTTCAAGAATGGCCAGTACACATATGGTCCCCACCTGACAAAGGAACTTGATGATTTTCCGGAAGAGAATTTATCAATGAAACAAATTCAACAGTTCCTTGGAATCCTAAACTATGTTCGAGAGGTCATTCCACACCTGTCTAGTTACACGTGCCACCTCTCAAAGATGCTCAAGAAGAACCCTCCTCCTTGGGGAGCGGAACAAACAACAGCTGTCAAAAAACTAAAAGAGCTGGCTCAAAATCCGCCACCTCTTACAATCCCGTCAGTAGGAGAACTTATTCTCCAAACAGATGCATCTGACTATGCATGGGGGGCCATCCTCCTAGAAAAGCTCCACGACAAGGAACAATTATGTGGATATGCATCGGGTCAGTTTTCCTCTTCAGAAAAACATTATCACACGACCTACAAGGAAATTTTGGCGGTCAAGTACGGGATAAAAAGTTTGAATTCTTCCGATTGACAGACTTCACGGTTCTGGAGAACTCTTCCTTCCCAAGAGATTCTTGAATCCAACCAGAGACCACTGAACCCCAACTATTGCGATTAAAGTCATGGTTCAGCATGTATGATTTTAAGGTTGAGCATATAAAAGGGATAAGAAACCTAATCCCAGATTTCTTATCCAGACTTTCCAAACCTCAAAATCAACCTATAATCAATATTTTTATTTGAAAATATTGATGAACATTATATATACAGACAATGAATATTGCAATACTAGATAATAAATATTAATATATTGATGAATAATAGATTTAACAAAATGAACATAAACATTAACCTTAATGAATATTAAGTTCATAGACAATAAATATTTGAATACAAAAAAAAATAATTATTATAGAATATTACATCTAATGAATATTATACATATAGAAAATAAATATTTTAATACATGTAAGTGAACAAAAAAATATTAATATATATATCTAGTCTAATAAAAACTTTTTGATATGTGTTACTATATTCTAACACATATGATTTTTAATTTTGACACATATACTTATTATGGACACGTAGAATTCAAAATTATATATAATTTTGTAGTTTTTATTAATTTATTTATAATTTATATTTTTATATTAATAAAATTTTAAAATATAAAATACTAACAAAGACGTTAAAAATATTTAATTTATTAGTATTTTAAAATATTTTAATTAATTATAAATATTAAAAGATATATTTAATTTTATATATAAATTTAATTTATATTATTATTTATGATCAAAATAATTAAAATGGTCGTAAAATAGGTGCGTAAATTACTAGCTTTCATAAATGTATAAAAAGATATATTCAAAATGTTATTTTTGATATAATATTAATTTTAAATTTAATTTATTACAATTTAAAAAAATAAAAAATCTCATGTGTTAAAAATAAATATACATGTCAAAATAAAAAATTTAATAATTTTAATATAATATTAATCTTTATAAATTTATTTTATTATAATTTTAAAAAAATTTAAAGCGTAATGTATAATAATTCAAAAAAACAATAAGTAAAGAAGAGAAACAAAAGCCCATGTTGTACAATTTGAAAAGAAGTGGAGAATAGCTTATAAAATTTCACACGAAATCAGCGCGTGTTTTACTCTTTCCTCACCACCACACGTGCTGATAGACTTTAATCCATATAGAATGATGGATCGAAATTCATGTTATAACAATTGATAGACTAGAATGTAGGATATAAATTGCCATAAAATAATCCATCTACCTTATAAAATTGAGAAAATGACTAATACTGAAGATTGAAGTCTGTAAACCTATTAAGAGGATTGACCAAGACAAGGTTTAGGAAGTTTGTTCTTGTTATGATTTCTCTGTATTGGTTGAAAAGATAATTTTAGTAGAGTATGATAGTCTTGTTTGACTTGAAACTCTTGTATATTAAAGTTGTATAGGATTTGGAATTGTTATTCGAAATGCTCTCAATTTTACAGTTTAAGTTGGTTAAATTCTGATATAAGACTGTGACAATGTTTTATAGAATAACGGTGATTGATAACTCATGACTGATAGTTGATAGTTGATAGCTGATAGCTAATAAATAAAATAGTTTGATAAAATCTAATTAGCTAAAATTGTTAGTATATTAAATGACTAGTAAGGGTATAATTTATTTTTTTATTTGTTTTATTTTAATAATACTATTTAAATGACACAAATTAATAAAAATATCTTATAATAATTAAGAATATTATAATTATTTTTGTTAATTCAATTGTATTTTTTTTTAATAATATTTATAAAATTAATTTAGAAATAGAGATTAAAATTTAAATACCACTAATAAAAAATTTCTAATTTCAAATGGCAATAATTAAAAATATCATAATTATTTAACTTTTAAGTGTAATTTTAAAATAATAATAATTTATTATAATTATAAAAATTAATTATATAAAATCAATTTAAAATAAGTTATTATTAATATTTTTTAAAAAGAATAATATTTTTAAAAAAATAAAGAATTAAATTATTTATCAGCTGATAAAAAAAGCTTCAAAATAGAATTGATTGAATCAATAATCGATTGGAATTAAATAAACTATCAACTGCCAAACAACTTTGGTTCAGCTGTGGGGTAAAAAATAGTTAGCAGTTGCACGAAACATCTAAACCAAATACTTCCTTAGTAGAATATATAGTCATGTAAAGATCATTGTAAGACACATAATCATTCATTTTCAAATCAATACAATTATCTTTTGCTTAATTTATCTCCCTATGAGTGCTCAATCTCTATGATTAATAATCCATTGATTACATCAGATTTTCTTATGCAATCAAAGGCTCTAGTGCGGATTTACTATGCTAGAGTGGCTGATCGATTTACTATTATTTGCTTGCGTTTTTAATTCTTGTAGCTGGTGATAAAACTTACTCTTAAATAATATTTAAGATATCTTTAACCGAATCCATTGATTTCTAACTGTGAGTAGTTACTAATTATATATTTCACGAAGTAGTATACTATGACAAATAACATATAAATTTTTAGAAACACTTAATCTACCGTGCTATTTGTAGGTTAAATTAAATATATTAATATATATAATTATTGGAAAAAGGTCTACTTTAGCCCCTAACGTCTAGGAGCGAATTGACCCCTAATCTAATCTTTGGAGCAAATACCAGAAAAATAAAATCCTGTTAACTAAAGATGATTTGGCATTTCTCCTTTGACTTTTGGTATTTGATTTGCAACTCCTACGCCTTCTTGAATGGTTTTTGCCTCTGTGCATGTCTTTTCACAGTATTTGGAATCTGGGATGCTTCTTTTGAGCACCGCAATACTTCTTTTTAAATAAGAACCCCATATCTCATACTACCACACAAGCACCACTTCATAGACCACAAACAAAATTTAAACTTTAGATGTCGTCAAGCACTGCGATGTCGTTAGTGGCTTCAAAATCAAATAGAAAGTGATATGAGTTTTTAATTAAAAGCTGAGTTTCAGATTAGTTAACAAATAAAAAGCAACTAAAATTGCTACTGTGAATGAATATGTGAAGGAAGTAAAAACCTGAAAAATAACTGTAGAGAAGGTGATATGAGAGAGAAGACTGAACGTCGCCTGGAGGAGTCGCTGGCTGCAGTAGAACAAGCTTCCTCTAAACTACCCATTACTGCAAAACCCGTTTTAGTAATTAGCGCAGGCAAAATTGAGAATCCCTCCATGAATAAAAAAGACCAATCAAGAGGAGATAGGTTCAAACTCAATCTACAAATAATCCAATCCCATTTTAGCCTGTTTATTAGTGTTTGATTTGCAACTTCCACGCTTTTGAATGGTTTTTGCGCTTGTGCATGTCTATTTCAAGGTATTTTGAATCAAATAATTTGTTTTTTCTTTTCCTCAAAACCCACTTATCAAAATCAAATAAACCCATGAATTTGCTTTCTTTTTCTTTCACTAATGAAAATCGAATAAGAAAATGAGGATTAAAAGACTTCGTGTTTGGTTTTGCAAATATTAAGGTAGTTTATTTCTTGTTAGCAGAGCTATGTCTCTGTTCTTGGATTTTTGTTATTATAAGAAGAAAAACAAAGAACAAAACAAAAGAGTGTTGACATCGTGTTGAACGTAACAGTGGCCCAGTTATGCTAAGATGGATCAAGTTAAAGCTTCTATGGAGAATGGTGTGCCTACTGTTCCAAAAGTTGAGGTCAAGAGACATGATGTTAAGTCTAGAGAGAGAGAGAGAGAGAGAGGATTGAGAGGAGGGTGGAGAATTTAGTTGATGTGGCACTTACCGTGAGTTCCAGTTTTAATAAAAAGTCTAAAAATTTGCCACCTCAATCGTAGGTAAGGGAAGTTTATATTTTCGTTTAATGAGATGCTTGCATGACAGAAAACATAATTTTTTCCGCTATTTACTCCAAAAAATAGATTAGGAGCAAATTATTCGTTCCTCAATCTAAACGTTAGGGTAAAACTATACCTTTTTAATTTATTATTTATTAAGTCTAATCTTTTACATTGTTGATTTTAATAGGGTATGATTGATCCACTACAATAATGAGAATAATATAGCCACATCATTTTCTAACATGACCAATTAGCATGGCTAAAAAACACTCCAGTGTAAAGAAAAGCGTATCTATATATGTAGCTAAATGCAAAAAGCCTAACTACATTTACAAAATGACCTCAAATTAACCGCGCGTAAGAAATTTTTATTAAGTAATGGCTTTTTAAGGGAGCCACAGTCGATCAAATGGGAGGATAAGCAAAAGCAAATTCAGTGGTTGAAACCTCTGTAATCGATCGATGGAAACCTCGAAGCTGTCTGTGGGGCAGGAGCTTTATAAGATTCCTCTTTCGAATGAAATTCAATGGGATCTAGAGATACTATACCTTCATCCGTAGGATCCCAAATGCCTAGGTCAATCGGGGCCTAAGGGGATTTTGAGGTAAACTCATCTTTATTTTGGAATGTTAATTAGCGACACTAATAGATCATGCTTTTTAAGTTGGTAATTGTTTTTCTGTATGTAATTCTATGGTTATGTTTGTATTATATTACCGACTTATTAAAAGAGTAAAATTAAATAACTCAATAATTAGATTTTAGAAAATTTTGTAATTTAATTATATACATACAATGCATCGATATATATATATAAAAGGAGGAGCGCCTAACTTTTCAAAGGAATCGAAGCTCGAAGAAACAACAACCGATATCACAGTGCTATCCCTCCCCTGAGCGGCCGGGGAGAAAGAATCGCTCGATGGCGAAGACAACTCGCTAGCTCAGTAGCTTCAGTCTTCTACTACTAGTCTAATTGGTAATTCAATTCTGCTTCAGTCTCTTATTCATTCGTATCAGAAGCTTGGGGATCATGCTCTCATGCTATCGGTCCCATCCAACACTTTGAACACTCGATGCCCATAACAAACCTCTATGCGGTTGGGGAGTTGCTCCTGCCAAACAAGAAGGAAAAAGCGAAATCAACTACACTTTACTTTTTCGGATAGGTCTTCCTCTATAACTCTACCAGATGCTTGTACCGATCGTGCGAAAGTACCAAGCTAATCTATATTGATAGGTCGCTAAGGAGAAACCCCTCAAAACCCCAACAAAGCGGACCAAAGGCCAAATCGGGAGAGAAAGAGAAGTTCCAACTAGTAATCATCTCATTTCCTATCGGCATTGTCAAAAGCTCAGTTCCTTTTCATCACAGGACAAGATCCGAGTAGAATCAGAGGACAATCGAACAGCTACAAGCTAAGATGAAGAGTCTAAGTGACGAGCCTTCCAAGTGCATTAAATCCAAGTCTTTTCCTCTCTTTGAGAGCTCTTACAGTAAGTGCAAACCAACTAAAACCAAGAGTTGGGGTTGATTTCTTATTCCCTACCGTCTCGTAATCCTTGGCATTTACACTCCTTGAGAAAGCCTTGGGCCTATCCCCGCCTTTTCACTGACCTAGTCAAATGCCTTTAAATAGAAAGGAGAAAGGGCATTGAATGCTCGGAAGAAAGGGTTTTGGATCTCTATCCGGCTTCCAGCAAAGAAAGCAAGTCCAGAGTAAGTGCTGCAAAACCAAGAGTTGGGAGGGTGCCGTTTTTCCAAGCGAGCGAGCTTAATCCTGTGCTTGCAACGGACTCCTTTGGATTGCATCCTTGAGCCCCTTGGGCGAGAGCCCCTTGAGACCTGCAATGGGATGAGGTCCGAGGGAATTAGATCCCTCAATCGGGGCATCATAAAATCAAACCTTCAACCTTGGTCTGAGTTTGAGCTTAGTCTCTGACCTATAGACCCTATCTCTAGCTTTCTATTTGTTCTTTGGACCTGAAGCTGCCTTTCCTAAGGTCAGAGGTCGGCTAAAAGGCGAGTTCGGAAAGATCCTGATTCGATAATCCAACAGTCTCCTATTCTCTTCGGTGCTTCTCGTTGTTACTGGATTACTAAAACCCATGGGAATGGGAAGTTTGCTCTTTTCTCCTATATCCGGCCGTCGAGAATCTTGTAAACAGAATGTGATTCTAAGTAAGGAAGTCATCCTTTCCCCCCGTCTTTTTCTTTTTGGGAACTGGGCTTTTGGTGGCATGGTATAAAAAGACTAAAGACAGTCTCCTCCATCCTTTATATTATTCCACCTGCTATTTCGTAGTGAAGTGCCTTAATGCCAAAAATTGTCTTGCACCATAACTAACACGTCTGCTTGTTAATTGTCTTGCACCATAATCGGCTTATAGAACAAGAGTGAGAGAGAAGGACCGAAGAACCTTTCTTTTATCTTCATATTCTCGATAGCCAGTCGGCATTCTTCCTCTTTTACTTTACCTTTCAGCGGGTAAGTAGATAGTAGGTCCCTTATATATATATATATATATATATATATATATATATTATATATATAAGAAAATAAAACAAGTTTAAAGATAAACTTACAAAATCTAAAATAAAAAAACATCAACTTAAAAAGAATTCGAGACAAAGTTGGCAAAATAATAGTTAAAGAAAAAAATATAAAATTCCACTAATGTAGTTAGCTTAAGAATGCATACATGCTAGAATTCTTTCAATAGTCCATTATGTAATAGTTTGAATTCTTGATGTTAAAGGAAAAAATAACTCAACAATTGCATGACTGCCCCTTGCAGTTGCAATCTTTATTGGTTTACGGTTATCTTGTGAAGCAGTGGAAACTAGATACTAAATTTAACATTTGTTGACTTATAACACAAAGATGTGGATATTTATGGTCTATAACGGATGCACCTTACCAATGATATTTGGATCAGCCCGGTGTTTAATAAGCAATTCATAATTTCTAAGTTTTTAATATTAGCAGCAATATGCAATGGGTTGGCACCTTTAATATTTAGGTATCTAAGTTAGTACCTACAAATGTATCAATCGAAATATAATAAACCGGTAAAAATACATTGAGATTAATTTTTCAAGAACTGTGTAACAAACTTATTATATAAACTAACTATCAAATAAAAAAAATATTAAAAATAGATTCTTGAAAAAATTATATGATAAAAGAATAATATTTAGTTTCGCCACTATTTTTTTAATATTACCCTTATTAAGACAATATATATAAAATAATTAATGGGAGGTGATGTTTTTTTTTTCTCTTTAATTATTAAGACTAATGAAATAATTGAAATTTCTTAGATCAACTTAGGAAGAATCAAAGATGATGTTTCTAATGCAATCTATCTAATAACTTTCATAATAATAACCATTAAATTAATATGATGGTCAAACAATAATAATTAGAAATAATAAAAATATGTTGAACAAAAAATAATTCATTAGATACAAAAGTAACAAGGTTCATATATAAGTAGAAAGGCTCAACTAAATATTTAAAGAAAACTACCCTAATATTTGTAATCCCATGGTCATAGTAATTAAAGAATTAAACATAAAAATAAAGAAATGAAATAAGAAAATCCCTCTATAATAGACAATCTTCAAAAGATGTAAATTGATAATCTTCAATTCCCTGAAGCTTCCAAAGATCTCTGATCCTTAGAAATGTATGCAATAAAATGAAAATTAATTTTAAGAAAATGTAAAACAAAATGCTTGAGAAGAATATAGAGATTATTTGTAGCCTCCTCTAATTTCTCTCCTCATTCTTTAAATAATAGCCTTTAAGGAAGCTCTAATTACATGTCCGTTACTAAAACTTACTAAAATTTGATAAAAATCGGACTCTTGAAAAGTTGTCATTCCGCACCAAGTCGCACGAGGCGTGCTCTAGAGCGTGACTTGGGCTAGAAAATTAACTAAAGTTTTCGTTCCTTCCGATTTTTTCTTCTAAACTCAACTTTTACTCTAAATTGCCTGAAACTTGATAAAGGCATCCAAGTGAGTTATTTACACAAATACTCATCAAATTAAATATAAAATACATATTTTAAGCTTCAAAAATCTTAAGTAAAAAATATATAATTTGGACTAATCAAATATTCAAATTTGCACTAATAACTGACTGTATATACATAAATAAAAAAAATATATTTATCACATATAGTTAAATTACTTGCTTAACATATAAAAAACCACAAGTTATACAAAGAGATTTACAAAAGAAATACCTCAGCGCTTTGTGTAATTATTGGTGCATGGATTTACATAAAATCCTTTTAAGGTAGTTCACAATGCATAAATGCTTATTGTACCTTCAATTCTTACACCTTAATTTTTTGTATGATAGTCTTCAGTTTTTTAACTTCGAACTCTGTTTCCAAAGAATTGACTAGGGGTAACCCCTATTTCATACCATTAAGTTCATAATAAATATTTTTTCTACATTATTTATAGAGCTAAAGAGCTCAAAAGTGCCAAATCATTCTTTAATTAAGAACCTAGCTTTGTCCTATATTCATAAAATATAAAAATAATGACTAAATTCTCCTATATCAAGTTAATCCATAACCTTCAATGTTAACTTCATACCACGAATTCTCTCGAGTCTTCATTAATCAAATTCTTACATGGCGAGTATGACTGTAGATCAATCAAATACCATAAAACTCAATAAGTTTAGGTTCTCTTTTATTATCTTTTTCTTGTCATAGGATCAAAATCAACTTAATAAGTTGTATGGTGCGCAATGCTTATACAACTACAACTAAGACAGTAAACCTATCGATGCAGCCTAGCACAATGACAAATATTAAAAATATCATATCCATCGGGAAAGTGAAATCCTAGAGTTACTACTTCGTTCCTTGTTATCTAGCCTAAAATTAATAACGAAGGTTTCTAGATTTGCTAATGACTAAAAACTAAATTCTAAGTGTAATGCGAGAATGAATGAGCAAAGAGAATAATCAAGACAAGAAAGCAAACCAAAAGAGGACCTAGACTAGTTGGCTTATCAAACAAAAGATAATAGATTATTGAGTCCGATTATGCTACCCGTGAACGGATTCTAAATTGAATTCGGTTTCCCTCTTGAGACAACCGAATTTCTAAACCTAAGAACTTAAAATTGGAATCTCTTTCTAACGATTGATTATTAAGTAAGCCTTAAGCTTTAATCCACCTCTATTAAGCTTTGTTAATTCTTAATTCAGAAAATTAATTATCCTTACCTCTAAGTGAAAATTAAACTGTTCTTGCAATTAAATTTCCAAACTCAATTAGAATTTCTCAATTGCTAAAAGAGTTTTATGAATAGTAATCAATATAATCAATGTAACGAGAACTAGATTTATATTATTAATTGCAAAAAGAATACAAGAAATGAAACTCAACCAATCTCAACAATTCAGTAAAAAGCCAACATAGCAAGGAACCCCAATGGGTTCAACCAATCTAGCTACAGATGTTCATGTCTAAAGCAAATAGGAATTTAATTACAATTAAAGAATAAAGAAATTGAAACATATAGACCCTTTTCCTAGAATTGGATGAACAGCTCAAAGCCTTGATCAATACTGCAGTGGATCTCTAGAATTGCTTGATTTGCTCCAAATCCTCTCCCCAATCTTCAATCCAAAACCCAGAATCATGAATCTGACGTTCCAAGGCGGAATCAGTCTCTTGGAAGCCGCCCTGAATGCCTGAAAAACGTCTAGTAAAATTACAAAGGAAGATGAAGAGTCAAAATCGTCAATCCGGAACTCTCTTTCTCTTTTTTGGCTCGTTCCTTTTATACATTGCACAAATATGAGCGTGTTCCGTGTTGGTCTCCCGCCAGATCGAGCAAGGGCGCGTGTTGCCAGCTCGTGTTAGCCAAACGGGCCATGTTGGGTGTACCCTCCCGGAAAAGATGTTTCAAAGTGCTTAAGCTACATGGTCTGGAATTTCTGCACAGGCTCCAAACGAGCCGTGTTGACTTCTCAAAAGTCAAAAGGTCAAAAGCTTTTGATTCCATCCATTTTTGCCCGAAATTGATCTAAAATTGCTAAAGCACTGATGATGGACCTATAAGATCTCCTGGAACACGAAAGGACATACAACACGGGTGATCTTAGAATAAAAACACAACAAATGCTAAGAAAATGCGCAATAATATGTCAGCAAATATGTGTAGAACTATGCATATCAAATCACCCCCTGCTTAAGCTTTTGCTTGTCCTCAAGCAATTAAAAAGTCAACCTCACAATACTACAGTCAGCAAGTCCTCAAAGTTCATGTCGATAGGCCACAACAAATAGCATTCAACACATCTCAAGAGAGACCCAATCGTAAGTCAAGTTGCAAATTGTTAGCAGAGAATGGAGATAATATCAATGCATGAATAGTTTAAACAACAACTCAATAACAGACATCAAGAACCAATGCCTCATAGGGATCACTCAAGTCACTCAAAGTGTGTATAAGGTGAGAAACAAATCCCTAAATGCAAATGCACAAAACCCGCTTACCATAAGCTTACTTATAAATCCTATTTCTGCTACTGTGTATAAATGAATACCAAAATCAAAGGGTCATTATCGGGGTTGTAATGGGGCTAAGCGTATGGAGATTTGGAAAAGAAGTGTGAAAATGCTGGACATTCTTGCAATAAATAATAATGTATGCTCAAAGGATTAAATGCCAAAAAATACAAAACATATTCACTAAATCCTCAATTTATAGAATAATGCTCGAAAATACTATCAATTCAATAAAGAGAATAAGAAATAAAGAATTTTATTGTTTGTTTTTTATTTTTTTTTAACGATAACTAGTAGCTTATAAGAGAACTGTTGCATTTAACTGAATAAAGTAAAGAGAAAAAACATAGTTTGGGTTGAAGGGAGCATCTAAAATTTCAAAAGGATTTACACCAGCATAGCATATGGCATTTTAATCCTAAATAAGTGAGAAAATCACAAAAATTCCAGCTTAAAGAAAAGATAAAATGAAGAGGCTAAGATCTAAAGTGTGAAATGGTGTAAAATAAAAAAAAGGGTAAAGGCTCAACCATGGCTAACTAATGGAAACACAAAGGGTAGGCTTTTGGCCAAGTGTGGTGAATCCTAAGTTGCCCAAATCATCTCATGGTATTCACAAATTCATGTAACCTTAACAAGCATTATAGAGCAAGTTCTAGAAGCAAAGCCAAGTACAATGCACACTCAAATAAGGAATATAAAAAGCAAATGTATAATGAATGCTCAACTGGCTCAAAATCTCACATTTGAAGTGTGACATTAGTTGCAATTGGTTCTCAACATCATTAATTGAATCATCACTTAAGAAACATATGTTTATGATATAATCAACCTTCTAAGTTAAAATTCGACAACTTGAGAAACAATTAAGTAACACCGGTTTAATCCGGCAGAGTTGATGTATTAAACACTATTAATTATTTTCCAAGGACAATGAGCAATAAAGAAAAGTGACTGAAGTTCTATAAATCAAATTGTCAATCAGCTCAAAAATAGCATACTTAAGTGCATAAAGACATAGTATCCTAACATCCTAACAATATACATAATCAGTGATAACAATTTACAGATAAAAGAACATCACAAAATAGAAAAAGGAGATACAATTTACCCACCCCACACTTGAAGAACATTGTCCTCAGTGTAAAACATAGTGGGTACCCCGCATAGGGAGTATAAATAAGGAAAGCAAAATCAATAATAACTAAGTACATAACATGTTTGAAAAATAAAGTAAAGAAAAATAGAAAATGATATAAAATCGTGACTAAGATTCTTCCTAATCATCGTGTGTGGAGTGGTGATCGGCAGATCCTCGGGCCGGAGGGGGATTAATAGGCGGCGGAGGGTCTCCGTCACAGTGGAGGTTGGTTGTAGTAGAGCACCTGTGCATCCCGGTTATACTGCTGACTGGTGAGGTCCCGAAGTAGCAAACTGAATTTGGCGAGGTTGGGTCGATTCCGGAAACAATCAATTGAGGTCTAGCTCAATATCACCCAGTCATCAAAGAATCGCCACCATCATCCTCCACGATCGATTACTCTATTGAGCTACCATATGATCTAACATAAGCGCTAACAATATGTCTCTCTCCGAAGAGGTCTCCTGCATGGTAATAGGCTTTCGAATCGGCCGAATTGTTCGTGTACTCATGTGCTGAAGGTCCAGAAAGCCATCTAAACGATCGGAGAGATATACAGCATAGGAAAATGTGCCAAAAGAAAATGAATGTAAAGATGAAGCCTTAGGAGAGGGGGCAAAAGCACTTGCCTTGCAGTTAGGTACATCTCTGGTTCGGGTTGGAACCTGTCGAGTAAGTCCAGTGTGGCTGTGGTGCATGTGTTTGGCCCACGCCTCTCGCAGATCGGCCTATAACTGCTGTACTTCTCTTAAGGGCCCCTTGAAGCTATCATCATCCGCATGTTAATCATCTGGCGGACTCCTACTGGTAACATATCTCCTATCTGAGTCAGCTCACTCAAACAATCATCTAGAATATCCAATCTCCTAGCCAAATGTGTAATGTAGGGGCCAAAATAAAGATGAATCTTCTTGGACTCCCTTATGAAGGTCCTGATCTGATTGGCTAGGAGGTAGCCCATATCCAATTTCCTCCGCCGAGGTAGAGCCCAAAGGATGACACGCGTGGCAGGATGCGTCCCTCCCCTCTACTACTGTAATGTGGTGTAGTAGGCTAGTATATACGGCATATCGAGTCGGATATTGCGATATGCTTGGTAGCCCGGACCGGCGTTTGGGTGATAAATGGTACGGTGCAGTCCGCCCCACATTCTCTGGGCATGAGAGTATATAAGCACCCTTAAGAGGCCTCTACAGGATCTCTCTTTGAGTTCATAGCCCCGTGATGCATCCCAAAGTGGGCTATCATTGAGAACTCTCCACGAAGAAATGGTATTTCGCTGATGCCACTAGTGATCTCTCAGTCAGGAAGAAGGTGTTGCGAATCCTCTGAGAGCTCCCGGTAGGTGGGCTCAATGATGTCGAAGAATCAAGGATATGGTGTGGTCTCAAAAGCTTCTAACCTCCTGTGGCTGGTCACCCTCTCTAGTTCGGCCAAGCCAACACACCATCTATTCTCGACTTGCTTCCATCAAGAGCTTGGCGCGCGCCTGTTTCGGGCATCAAATGTAAGTGATGCCCGTGTCACGGTGGGGCTAGTGTCTAGTACGGCCAATTTCAGGCCGACCGGCATCCAGTTCGTAATGCATCGTACGTATGTCTCGCAACGCCTTTTTTATAGTGTGCCTGCTGCAGTCAGCCGCCGTGTCCAATGTATTTTGATGTTGTACAAAAGGTTATTAGTCAATAATAAACCGCCTTGTAAAATAACACATACATAGCAGATAAATAATTCAAACAACACAAAAATTTAGCTAAAATTTTGACAGCATAACGATTGAAAATTTCTAAACAGAGAATTTGAGGCATTAGAAAATGCCTCAAACCTCTAATTCCTGCAAAAAAGTAATGGCCAATGGTATTCACCTTTAGTAGCAACACACTAACTTTCACAATTTTAAAAGAGTGATTAAAAGAAAAGGAAAAATTGCAGAATGAGAATTAAATAACTAAACTATATGTCAAACAACACAGAAATTAAAAATTAAAAATTAAAAATAAACTAAATAAATAAAATAAATAAAATAAAATAAAATATTAAATAAGTAAGCAGAAAAAAATAAAATTAAAAGAAAATTAAGTATAATAATATTAAATAAATAAGCGAAATAATAATAATAATAAAAATAAATAAAAAAATAAAAACTAACAACTAAAAATGAAAAGAAATTAAGAAATAAAGAAAAAAACCTACTTGGTTGATGGCAAAACGCGAGAAAATCGCACAAAAATTGAAAATTTGTAGAGAATACTCGAGGAAATGAAAGAGTTAAAAGGATTTTTGCTCAAACTGGCCGTGATATCGCTATTTGGTGTTATTCTCACCTTTATGGCGCGCCACCAACAAGCACCAACACACGGCCCAAGCCGTGCTCCCAACCAGACCATGTCCTCGAATGCCTTAAAATAAATACGATGTCAACATGAGCCATGTTGATGTACATGGGTCGTATTCTAAATCGTGTGACTCTCGAGATTCGTATAACTCCAATTTTTATACCCAACACACCTTGGGCAATTAGACAGTTGTAAGTGTTGTGTGTGTTGCAGGTCGCGGTGACTCTTTCGAGAATCATGTAGCTTTCATTTTTCTACAACCAACACGCTGAAGTGCAATGGCATGTGGGCAGTGAAGGCTTGATGAAACCTAGAAATGTGCTTTTACTCCGTTTTGTCCACTAACATCTGTATAACTTAATAATTTACATAACCAAGCAATTTTTACCCAAAACAACATATAAATAAAAGGAGTTAAGTTCCAAACCAACCGAAATGTAAAAACGAGCTAAGTAAAAAGGGTAAATCAAATGCGTAAAAACTCAGGAATATAATGGATAAGCTCGGGAATGCCTCCCCCGCTTTACCAATGAGGCCGACTCACATAGTATCTCATCACTGGCCGAACACCATCAACCGCCTCGATCTCGCAGTCTCCACGATAATGCTTCGCCGATGGCCATTCACCTTGAAACTCCCCTTATCGAGATGATGCATCTTAATCGTGCTACTACGGGAAAACACCTCGCTGGATCACGAATGGTCCACCGGACTTCGAGCTTCTGGGAACAAAAGACGCGAATTGTAAAGCAAAACTTAGTCCCCAACTTGAAACTCCTTGGGAGCCCCTTACAGGTAAACAAGTTATCTCTTAGTCCCTCCTATATATACGAATGAGCTGCCATATGCTTAATGGTGCCACTCATCCAACTCCGCTAATCAACATCAAAATACAAGTATTCTACGCCTCTAACTCAACAACAAATAGCGAGGCTTTTCCACACAAGCCTATGTGTAAAATCAGTAGAATGTATAGGACCCAATGCCCAAAGTGCATTATCTAACTTATTTGCCCAATCCTTCCTACTTACCCTATGGTTTTCTCTAAAATGCTTTTCAAACCCCTATTAGTAACCGCTACTTGCCTACTAGTTTGCGAGTGATAAGGTGTAAAAAGCTTGTGGGTCACTCCATATCGCTGAAGTACTCTCTCCAGTTGAGCATTATAAAAATGCATTCCTCTATCACTAAACAGTGCCCTAGGTATACCAAACCTAGCAAACAATCGTATAAGGAACTTAGTAATGACTCTAGCATCATCAGTCTGGAAAGCTTGTGCTTCCGGCCACTTAGAGAAATACTCAACAACAACAAGGATATACTTATTTCCAAAAGAAGAAGGAAAGGGCCCCATGAAGTCAATGCCCCAAACATCAAAAATCTCAACCATTTGAATGCTCGCTTGGGGCATCTTATCACGAGTAGAGACGTTACCTAACCTTTGGCATGCATCACAGACCTACAAGAATGCTCTAGCATCCCAAAAAATGGTTGGCCAATAGAACCCAACCTCCAGAACCTTCCTAGCAGTGTGGTTAGCTACTTGATGACCTCCCGTTGGTCCTTCATAGTAATGCCTCAAAATCTGGAGGATCTCCTTCCCATACACGCATCGCCGAATCACCTAGTCTGCACAAACTCGAAATAGAAAAGGGTCTTCCCAAATGTAGTACTTCAAATCAACAAAAAATTACTTCTTTTGCTGAAATGTCATACCCTTTGGTAAGACCTTTGCAACTAAGTAATTTGCAAAAGCGGAAAACCAAGGGACATCCGAAGATACTTTAATAGAGCATAAGTACTCATTCGAAAAACTGTCATCAATTGCCCTCTCATCAAGTGCATCTAGGCTCGGGTTCTCTAATCTCGAAAGGTGATCATGCTTTCTAAACAAGTTGAATTCCTGCAAAAGCAAAATCCAACAAATGAGTCTCGGATTAGCATCATGCTTTTTAAACAAGTACCTTAATGTCGAATGATCCGTGTAGACCACGGTCTTGGATAGCACCAAGTATGAGCGGAACTTATCGAAAGCGTATACTACAACAAACAACTCCTTCTCATTAGTGGTATAGTACTCCTGGGCATTTTTCAATATCTTGCTAACTTAATAAATAGATTGGAACTTATTGTCAATCCTCTGTCCTAAAACAGCTCCAATTACAAAATCACTGACATCACACATTAGCTCAAAAGGCAGCCTCCAATTAGGTGGAACCATAATAGGTCATACTTTTTAAGTAACTTAAAGAACATCGGAAAATATAAATGGAACATCTTTTATAAGCAATTGATTCAAAGGTCTAGCAAGCTTAGAAAAGTCTTTAATGAACCTTTTGTAAAAAACTTGCATGACCAAGGAAACTCCTAACAGCCTTAACCGAGTTAGGGGATGGCAACTTAGCAATGGTTTCTACCTTAGTTCTATCTACCTCTATCCCTGCATGTGAAATCTTATGCCCTAGCACAATACCCTCTCTCACTATAAAATGACACTTTTCCCAATTCAGCTCAAGGTTAGCTTCTACACAGCGTGCAAACATACGCTCTAAATTAAGCAAACAATATGAGAAAGAGTTACAAAATATCGAGAAATCATCCATGATCACCTCCATGGACTCTTCAATCATGTCATGGAAGATCACCATCATACACCTCTAGAAAGTAGCAGGTGCATTGCATAAACCGAATGACATCCTCTTGTAAGCGAACGTACCATAAGGGCAAGTAAAAGTGGCTTTCTCTTAGTCCTCAGGTGCAATAGGAATATGAAAATAACCTAATAAATGCTCTAATATCTAGTTAATAAAAGTAATGGGAAAATGGTCATTTCGAGTTGCATCATTGAGCCTCCTGTAATCAATGCAAACTTGGAAACCAGTTACCATCCTAGTTGGTATCAGCTCATCCTTTTCATTCTTGACCATCAACATACCTCCTTTCTTGGGCACAACCTACACAGGACTTACCCAAGAGCTGTTAGAAATGGGGTAAATTAAACCTGCATCAAGAAGTTTAATTACCTTCTTTTTTACTATTTCCTTCATATGTTCAAGTTCAACCGTCGCTGTGGCTATACTATTGGCCTGTAACTATCCTCTATCAAGATTTTATGCGAAAAATAGCTGGGGTTGATTCCAGGAATGTTTGCAATCTTGTATGCGAAAGCCTCAGGATACTTTTTGAGGGAGGCCAAAGTCATCTCTCTCTTCTCAGGAGTCAAATCAGCTGCAATGATCACTTGCAGCTTCTCCATCTCATCCAAATAGGCATAGGTCAAGTGTTTAGGCAACTTTTTCAACTCTAGGGCTGGCGGCTCCTCAAGTGAAGGTCTAAATTTCTGCACCCCTGACCTGTCAATATCAACAAAATGGTTAGCAGACCTGTTGAGCTCACTAGCCAGCAAACAAGAAAGTTGTTCCAATACATCCTCATTGGAAAACTCCTCCTCATCCTCAACCTGTAATGCCACCTACAAAGCATCATCAAGTAATATCTCCTACAATTGAGACCCCATAATATCATCTAAAATATCCACAAAATATACAGTATCATCATGGTTAAGTGAATATCCCATATAAGTGCTAAAGTCAAAGGTAATAGTCTCATCACCTATTCTAAGCTGTAACTTCCCATCACACACATTTATAATAGCCCTAGATGTTGTAAGGAAAGGTCTACCTATAATTAAAGGTACGATACTCTCACCCTCCATATCCATAACAACAAAATCAACAGGAAATATAAAATTGTCTACCTTAACAAGTACATCCTCAACTATTCCCCTAGGAAATTTTACAGTCCTATCTGCTAATTGTATGCTCATCCTAGTAGGTTTATGCTCACTCAAACCTAATTTTTCAAAACAACTGCTAGGCATTAAATTGATGCTAGCTCCTAAATCAGCTAAAGCATCACTAATATGCAAATCACCAATAATACAAGAAATAGTGAAACTCCCTGGATCATGCCTCTTTACTGGCAGCTTGTTTTGAATAATGGCTGAGCACTCCTCATTTAGTGCCACTAGTCCTAAGTCTTCCAGCTTCCTTTTGTTGCTTAGAATCTCTTTTAGGAACTCCACATGCCTGGGCATCTGCAATATAGCCTCAACAAAAAGTAGGTTAATCCTCAGTTGCTTAAATAAATTCAAAAACTTACCAAACTGCTGATCAACCTTTTCCTGCTTCAACCTAGCAGGATATGAAATTGGAGGCTGGTATTCTCTTACAGGACTCTTCTTCTTGTCCTCGATTCATGCAGGCTCTATCACCTCAGGCTCTGGCTCCTTCCTGGCTGGCTCATCCTGCATAATAATATCATCATCAGCCATAGGTAAAGAGCTAGCTAACTGCTTACCTGATCTCAAGGTGATAGCCTTGACATGCTCCTGGGTTTGACTGCGCTGGGAGCCCTTGGTCGCCTCTCACCAAAGATTCAGAAATCTGACCTATTTGATTCTTTAAATTCTGTATGGAGGCCTGCTGATTTCTAAGAGCTGCGTCCATCTGCTGAAACCTGTTCTCTAAAATGGACACGAATTTCATCATCAACTCTTCTAAATTGGGCTTCTTCTCCTGGTTCTGAGGTAGTTGAGGAGAGTACCGTCATTGGGGTCACGCTGGTGCAACTGAAATCCCTAGTGGACCTTGAGTGTTGTTATTTCACCACCCGAAGTTGGGATGGTTTCTCCACCCTGGGTTGTATGTATTGTTGTACGGGTTATTCTACTACCTAGGTGCATTTCCCATATAATCAACCTGTTCATAGTTAGTAAAAGAAGAAGATGAAGAAGAAGCAAACATACCTCCCGCTTTACAGTTTGCACTGTAGTGCGGACCACCATAAAACTTGCCGCCAAGCTGTGCTGCATGGACTGGCATTTGGAGCTAGTCGATCTACTTGGCCAACACCTCCACTTGAGCTGCCAAGGCTGATGTAGAATTTATCTAGTTCACCACGCCTTGCCATCCTAGCATACTCCTAGAGGACTACCACTGATATGTGTTCATTGCCATCTTCTGAATTAAGTTCTGAACCTACTTTGGCGTCTTACTATTGATGGCCCCACCTGTAGCTGCATCTATCATCTACCTCGTGGCTGAGTTCAAGCCACTGTAAAAAGTCTGCACCTACATCCATAATGGTAAACTATGGTGTGGGCAACATCTCAGCAAGTCCTTGTACCTCTCCCATGCATCAAACATGCTCTCATCATCAAATTACATAAAATAAGCAATATCATTATGCATCTTTGCAGTCTTAGTAGGAGGAAAGTACTTATAAAGAAATTTCTCAGCCAAAGAACTCTAGGTGGTGATGGTGTTGGCTGGTAAGTATTGTAGCCATCTCTTTGCTATATCCCTTAAGAAAAATGGAAACAGCCTAAGCCGAATGGTATCATCGGTAGTTCCATTTATCTTGAAGGTATCATAAATCTCTAAGAAGTTCTCGATGTGGGCGTTAGAATCTTCACTGGGCAAGCCCCCAAACTATATACTCTGCTGCACCATCTGAATGACATTTGGCTTAATTTCAAAATTATTCGCTGCAACATGTGGCCTCAATATACTGGTGTGCGTCCCCTCTAGGGAAGGTCTAGCAAACTCGTACATCATCCTGTTAGCTTCAGTGACGTTGTTGTTGTTGTCTCCCACACTTACTAGTGTATGGACAAGAATCTCAATCTGCTCCTCCTCCCCCACATCTAATCGCTTCCTCAGTTGCCTAAGGGATCGATCTAGTTTGGGCAGATGATCTACTGGTACAGGATTAGAACTCCTGGTCATAAACTACCTGAAATGAACAAGGCAACAACAAAACAAACAAATAAATGAATAAAAAGTAAATGACAAAAATAGAAAAGAAAAATGGCAAAAGTAACAAATAGCAAATTTCACTCGAATTTTCAAACAGTCCCTGGCAACAGCACCAAAAACTTGGTTCGCAATGCTTATGCAACTACAACTAAGGTAGTGGACCTATCGATGCAGCCTAGCATAACGATAAGTATTAAAAATATCGTATCCTTCGGAAAAGTGCAATCCTAGAGTTACTACTTTGTTCCTTATTATCTAGCCTAAAATTAATAAGGGAGGTTTCTAGATTTACTAATGACTAAAAACTAAATTCTAAGTGTAATGTAAGAATGAATGAGCAAAGAGAATAATCAAGACAAGAAAGCAAACCCAAAGAGGACCTAGACTAGTTCGCTATCAAATAAAAGATAACAGGTTGTTGAGTCCGATTATGATACCCATGGACAGATTCTAAACTGAATTCATTTTTCCTCTCGAGACAACCGAATTTCTAAATCTAAGAACCTAAAGCTAGAATCTCTTTCTAACGATTGATTATTATGTAAACCTTAAGCTTTAATCCACCTCTACTAAACTCTGTTAATTCTTAATCCGACAAATTAATTATCCTTACCTTTAAGTGAAAATCAACCTGTTGTTGTAATTAAATTTCCAAACTCAATTAGAATTTCTCAATTGCTAAAAGAATTCTACGAATTACAAAAAGAATACAAGAAAGAAAACTCAACCAATCTCAACAATTCAGTATAAAGCCAACATAGTAAGGAACCCCAATGGATTCAACCAATCTAGCTACACATGTTCATGTCTAAAGCAAATAGGAATTCAACTACAACGAAAGAATAAAGAAATTGAAATATATACACCCTTTTTCTAGAATTAGATGAACAACTCAAAGCCTTGATCTACACTACAGTCGATCTCTAAAATTGCTTCTTGATTTACTCCAAAACTCCTCCTCAATCTTCAATCCAAAATCTAGAATCACGAATATGACGTTCCAAGGTGGAATCAGTCTCTTGGAAGCCGCCCTGAAATGCTTGAAAAATGTCTAGCAAAATTACAAATGAAGATGAAGAGTCAAAATTGCCGATCCGGAACTCTCTTTCTCTTTTTAGCTCGTTCCTTTTATACATTGTGTAAATACGGGCGTGTTCCAGCCTGTGTCCCTCAAAAAGGGCCGTGTCCGGGCCTTGTTGGTCTCCAAATGATAGAATGAACTAAATCGAGCAAGGCCGTGTTCTGGCCCGTGTTAGCCAACACGGGCTGTGCTCTGGGGCGTGGTACCCTTGGAAAACGTGTTGCTTCAAAGTGCTTAAGCTACACGGCCTGGAATTATTGCACGGGCTCCAACACAGGCCGGGTTGACTTCTCAAAAGTCAACCCAAGGTCAAAAGCTTCTGATTCCATTCGTTTTCGCCTCAAATTGATCTAAAATTGCTAAAGCACTGGTGAAGGACCTATAAAATATCCTGGAACACGAAAGGACATAAAATACGGATGATCTTGGAATAAAAACACAATAAATGCTAAGAAGATGCGCAATAATATGTCAGCAAATATGTGTAAAACTATGCATATCATTATATCAAGTTGAGAAGCCAAAATCCTAAGTTTTAAGGACTTAAAGCCATCATATGAATTCATCTTTTTTTCAAGCATATTTTATGGACCCTCTAGTATGTATATTCTTTTAAAGTCACGTGCTTTTTTTCTATTACTAAAGAGCACTTATAAAAAATAATAGAATCATAACATGTAAAAGAAATATAAATAGAAGTTAAGAATTTTACTAGAATGATTGCCTAAGAATTTTGTTCCATTTATCCCAAATAATATAAACTATTTAAGTTGGCTTGGTGTAAGTATAAGATTTTCAATTTCGATACCGAGGGAGTTATAGAAAACTTGATGATGAAAATTGTTGTTCCTCCCGAATCTCATAAAGGTGTGAAAGGTCAAAGTCTCGGTTAAGGTTGTGCATTGACCAAGCTAAAAAGGTTTATTTTATGGAATTTCTTTGAAAATTACAGAAAATAATTAAAATTGGGTCAAAGTTTATTGAAATGGTCAAAATCAAAATTTTTCTGCTCCTGCCAGTCCCGTATAGCCGATCGGCTATACTTTGCATTTTCAAATAATTATCGGTTGTTTTTGTTTTTAAACACCCTTTTGTTAGCATAGCTTTTTGCATTGAGCCTGCCCAAGAGCAGCAGCAACTGTGTCATTATGTCGAAGGTTGTCTCATTCGTACTAGACTCGATTCAAAGGTAAGCCATCCGGGAAGAGGTCTTAAGGGATTATATGACAATCGCGGTGACCGTGAATTATCGGAGAAGACTGGAGTTGCCACTCGGATAAAATAACCGGGACAAATAGAGAGGGGCGAAGGATGAAAACTAGAATTCCTCATGGAGAGCCTGACTTCCCCCCTCCCTGAATCATAGATCTAGGTTCGAAAAATTAGGTACATACTAGAAAGGGGTTAAGCACCCTAACACACCCGGACACACAGTCCAAGCTCCACTAGACTCTAAGGATTTTTGCTTTTCTAATTTGGTTACTACCCATTTTACTATGAGGACATTTTATTCTCTCATTTAATCATGAATATAGTGAGGAAAAGAAGTTACTAACCTAGCATACATCTAGCTACATATTGGTGCCACTAGGCTTAAGGGAGGTACGCTGGTACCTTAAATTTTATTTAAAAGGCCAAGGTAACCAAATAGAACCGGTTTTATTAAACATATGGGTGCCTGGATTTATTTTATCTTTAAGCAATAAGATGAATGAGATATGGAAGGGGGAAGACTTACATTGGTGAGTTAATTTATTTTAGTAAGCATGTGAGGTGATCAATCAACCTAAGTCCGTTTTACTTTTAGCATGTGAGGTGAAATCTAAAAATACTGTAGCAATCAACAAAACATATATAAAGAATGAGAAGGAAGGAATTAATGGAATACAAAATGAATTAGCAAAATATAATGAGGGAATAGCGAATATCCTAATTAACATTAGTCACACACATAAGCATATAAACACATAGGCATATAATTGGTCCCAAATTAAGACTAAACCTAATATACCCTCATTAGAGAAGGTTGAGCCGCTCCTTTGGTTAAACACACTTAATATACAAAATCGCATTTCAAGCCTAAAACATGTCAAGATAGCTACTTTAAAACTTAAAGGAATAAACTTTAAACATATAAATCAAATCCTAAATATTTATAAACTAAACAGAATGTAACGAACTCATTTAGTCCTAACATGTTTATAATCATGCAAGCGAAGCACTAAAAACATGGTTGAACCAAACAAGCCACCTAAGCACATGTTAGTCTAAACCAACTTAAGGCATGCTTGATATCTTTAAATCTACCCTAATACATGTTAAATAAAAGTTAAACACATTGGGAGAACCTAAACTCATTATGCAAAACACATTGGAAATGGCCTCGGATCATCAAAACGCCAGAAAATGAAGCTTTGATGCTTTTGGGAGCTTACCTTGTTTGGGGTAAGGGTAAGCTTGCAGAAGCTTTAAAGGAAGCTACAATGGTGGATTTTTGAGTTAAACTCCCCTTAGAACCAACAAGCAATGCTAAATGAGGTAAAATGTAAATGCATACCAAAGCAAGTTTAACTCCAAATTGTTAGCCCTCAGAGTATACTTTTGATGATTTCAAAAGGTGAAGAGATTTTGAGTAGATGAAGGGACTTCTAGACTCCTAAACACCCAATTGGATTCCTTAGTGTTCCTGGACCTTAACAAGACCTACAAAATAAAAGTTTTTAGCATAAAAAAAGGGTGGTTTCTTTTATTTTGCTGGAAGTTAAGGTAGTTTTGAGAATGGGTATAAAGATGGTTCTTTTAAGTTGTTTGAGGAAGAAGGTGGAACTTTGAGTTTCCTAAATTGGTTTTTCTGGAAAAAATATTGATAAAGGGCTAAATGAAAGTTTTAATGGATATGTGTGATGATTTTTTTTCTTGGCTAAGAAAGGGGATGTGTATGAAGGGGTGAAGAAGATTTCAAGTGGGTTTATCTTTAGGTTTCTTGGAGGAAGAAGGTAGGTGGAAGATGGTGAAGGTGTAGAGATTAGGGTTTTTAGTTTTTTCTTTTTTGTGAGAGAGGGCTAGGGTTTAATGTAGATGGAAAGAGGTGTCTTTTAGGCTTTTAAGAGGTGTATTCTTATTGGTTAAAGGAATTGAGGGTAAAGGATGGGTTTTTTGGGGTTCAGGGGAGGTCCCAAATTTTTGGCATATGTCCCCATATGGATATCACCACCAAAATGCACAAACTTTAAGGAAGATTGCATTATGGAGGCTAAGCCCACGTGGCCTTATAGCTTCAGCCCACATGGACTTGGCCTTACCTTACGTGGGTTCAAGCTAGTCCACTAAGGTTTTTTAGCTAGGAGAGGTTTTCGGGCTCCGGTTTTGTGTTTTTGAAGGTTAAGGGTTTTTTAAGGGTTCTTTCTGCTTTGACGATCCATTCCAGATGATTCTAGTGTCCTTAGGTATCTTTCGGAGCTTCTTTCCTTCACCTAAGCTTGTCCTAATCTTGTCATTGGGCTTACATAACAGAGAGGCAAAAGTTAGGTAATAACAACTTTCCCTAATATGAACCTTGAGTCATCAAGGCCTTTATGACTCGACTAGCTCGATCGTGAGCCTATTTATAATTATGATTGTTGTCATAGTCAACAAGGCTATAATTATCAATTCTGATTTTTAAAGGGACTTTCTTGATTTTTTATTAATATTATCTGAATTTTAAAAGTTTTTATATATCAATTATCAGATTGGATTTATTGTATATTACCTTTATTTATCAGTTAGGAAACAAATCTAATAAGTCAATAATTATCTCTAATTGTTTAATTATTGATAATTAACCTTGTCCTGTTCCTAGCCTCTAGAGTTTCATCTCTTGTCTATAAATAGAAAAGAAAACCTTAGGCTACAGGGGTTAGCAGTTAATGGTGAGTTTTCGGCAATTACACACTAGACCGTATTGGGATATCCTAAAAACTAAAACACTTTGGAAGAAACTAATCCTTACCTTGTCTTTAAACCTACATTTCTTACTTCTCTTGAGATTCACGAGTCTGCGCAATACGATGACAACTTGAGGGTTTCTCTATCACAATTGTCTAATCACATTCTATTTCCTTTTTTGTGGTTATTGCTTTTTGTTCATTAACATGATAAAATCTGATAGTTCACATGATTATGGTTTTCTTATGTGCCTCACATGATTAAATTAGATCTAATGATATTTGCCACGATAATAATCATATGAGCTTTATTTTTTTAATAGGTCTATATGGTTAGAATTTAGATATGTTATTTTACGAGGATTAATTAGATTGGCATGTTTACGGCATTTAACTAGTAATGAGATTCACCATGATTAGATAGGTCATTCTATTGTTCTTTTTAGGTGTTATCATTGGAAATTGAAGACTAGAGTTACATAAAGCCCGATGATGAGGAGGTTTAATTAGCTATAACATCGAAAAATGAGAAAGAACTGAAAAACCTTGATGTCTGAGGGAAATTGCCCAAGTGTTAGCACCCCTTTTTCGGATCTAGATATTGAAGAAAAAATAGAAAACTTTATGATGAAAGCTATTGCCTTTTTAGGTCTCGAGAGGCTAAGGTCGAGGTTTAATCCAGCTGGAATTTCCTTTTTTAAAATCAATTTGGACTCAATTGTCAAGAAAAATAAAATTTTAGGTCAAAACGACAGTTTTCACAAGTTCAGGGACCTAATTGTAAATTTTTAAAACACCCTCTACATAAAGCCAATTAGGTTTTTGCACTCCAATATTATTTTTTTTCGATGATTTCATATCCAAATACAGATTCTAGAAGGTTTTCTTGATGATGATAATCTTTTTTATCGATAATTATTTAAATTTTAAAAATAAACTTTAATATTTATCAATATAATCCTAAAATCTATCGCCTTCCTTAGGATTTCCCTTGAAATCCTACCTCTATAAATAGAAAGAGGTAGTCAAGGGTTAGGGTTAACAATCAAGAGCTGGAACTTGCTTGGGTAGTAAGTGATATCGATACTTGAGAAACATTGAGAAAGAAAATATAGAGAGAAAAATAAGAGAGAGAAGAAAGAATAAGACTGTCGTTCTTGTTTAACAGTATAAGATCCAAGCCACTAAGAAAGAACGATTCTAGAAAACAAGTCACTGAAAAAAGAATCCTTTTTGAAAACCTATTTCAAAATCGATAGAAGATTTCTCTACGTCAGATCTAGCACCATATTACTACTCGGTCTTCGACTCAACTGTATTCTCATCAGCTAACACTCATAGATCTACCAACTACGATGACAACCTGAGGGTTCCTTCAATCATGGATTCACTATCATCATAAAATCAGTTCTTTCGTTCCTTTTTTTATCTTCTTTTGATTATTTTTTTTAGAAACATGATTAGGAATTTGATTTATGATCAGTATAATTAGACTAAGGTTTCTTTGAATATTCATGATTATTGGATTTTGAATATGATAATAAGAACTCTAGAATTTTGATATATGATATTTTACCAATTAGGTTTTTGGATCTAATTAGAAATATGTTATAGGACTAATGGTTAGATCTATGTTTCCATTATGATTAGGTAATTGAATATATTTAATATAATCATGAAAGATTTTCCATTTGTTAATTTACTGTACTTGGGTTTTTTTAATCAATTTAGGATTTTGATTGTTCAATTGACTTTTGTTGCTTTTATTTTAATGTTTTCATTCTATTTTCTTTTATTCTAATTGATTTTTCTATCCGTGCATGTGGAATTCGACTCTGGGGATGCAAAAATATATTGACAAATTAACGAAAGCTAGCCTGAAATCCTAGAGCCGATCATCTCAGTGTAGAGCCAATTGGCTCTGTGTTGAGTCGATGGCTCTACACATAGAGTCGATCGGTTGTTCAAGCCCAACCATTATTCTTTTATTTTTTGGATGATTTTTTATGTATTCTGATGTTCTGAATAGTTTTTTGATCTTTTCCTTTGCAATTGTAGTTGTAGGCTAGGTTGTAATAATTAGGTTTTACTTTGTGCCTTTATTTTGTTTATTTTGTTTATTTTATGATTAATTAAATATATGCTATATGATTGATTAATAAAAATGGGCTACATAGACTTAGGGTTAAAACTGGATCGAACACGAAGATGCTAATCTAATAGGCTAATCAACATAAACTGGGCCTAAAATCCTAATTAGAATTAGAATCACAACGAATGAGCCTTCTCTTAATAAGTAGTTCATTAGGTCTAAATACTGGAAATCAAAAGCATAACATGTAATTGGACTAGACTATACGAGCCTTTACATATAATTTATTAGTAAATTAGGCTAACAACTCCAATATCGGTTGGGTTGAATAAAACTATACTATACTTAGGTGAATTATGTGTGTTATTTTGGTGAGGCCTGTGTATAAATTGCTTGCATTTAGAGTGAATAATTTGTTAAACAATAAAATTAAAGACTAATATACATAAATAAGGAAGTTGGCTTTCAGATTCACTTATAGACTCTATGGCATAAGCTTCCTTATGGAATCTGAGAAACGCCACTCATTAGTAAAAGTGTCCTAGTGATTACCCGTGTGGCGACTTCCATCTCCGTGCTAGTCACAGTGATTAGCTAGCGTATTGCCGATTAGATTAAAAAGTCTTACAGGTTCGTAGTCGTTAAAGACACTTGGGTGCATGGCCTAAATCGCCACCCACGGTGGCGACTCCATTAGGGATAAGAGAAGCTGATTCCAATGTGTTTTTTCTTTAATTTTATTGTTTAACATATTATTCTTGTATCACTACACTTTCATACATTGTACACATTGGTCCCTGTAGCCTCAATGGTGTTGGCTAGCGGTTCTTTGGTTTCACTCGAATCCTAGAATTGCGACACTGGCTACCATCACTCACAAGTAATGAGTGAATTTCCTTCGTCATATTGACCCTTAAGTGGGGAGACGACCCAAGGAAGATCGCTTTTTGCTTGTAGGAGCCTTTTATCCTAACCCAAGACTCAGCCCATGTTAATGACCGTATTAATCTCCCTTAGGAACTGTCACTACCCGCTCTGTGGGCCCGTGACCGGCGCTAGAAAATGAGTAGGCTTAATGCCACCAAAACTTGTAGCAAGCCTGACCAACCAATAATTCAAATAAAATTCATTCGCATGACTACAACATAACTAAATTAGTCCATCAGCATAACCGTAATACTTCACCCGTAGGTTTAACATGCCAAAATAAAATATTAAGTTTTAGAACCACTGCTGCAGAGAGTCTAGATTTTCAAATGATTCGAAATGTTACAACATGCCCGAAGGAGAAGGAAGTTGGGTTGTCAAAAGAGAAGGACGACAGAGAACCTAGCTGTTACTTAAAAAATTAAAATTGAGACTGTTAATCTCGATAGTGAGTTAAAATCATATAGTCTAAATTAAAACAACCATATATATATATAAATTATTTAAATAGTATAGAACATCATAAAATAATAGATATAGGTCATATCATAATTTAAAAATACATAATTTTTAACACATACAGGACGAGTACTTCAGCAGAATCCTAACCCCAATTCTAGCAGCCCTTCGGCTTTCTTATTCCAATAAAACTGGCGCCTAGAGAGCAAAGCTCGTCTAAGGTCCTTGAGTCCAGTCTGGTCACTTAAATACCGAAACAAACCGGCGCTTAGAGAGCAACGCTCGATTAGGGACCTTTCTCTGGCAAATCAAAATCCTATAAGCCTAGAGAGTTGTGCTTCACCAGGGCACATCACTAAAAGTTCCTTTATTACCTGTCTTTGATTTATACTGGTGCTGATATCCTTGATATTACACATATTTGCATGCTTGATTTTGAGTTGTTTTTAGGGCAAAATATATATTTTTGTATTAGAATCACCCTATTTTAGTTTTCTTTGTGTCTCAGGTGTTTTTCTAGATACATCATCAAAGTTAGAGAGAAATCAAACCAAAATCAGGAAGAAACGGACAAATCGAGCGTGTTAGACTATTCAACACGCCCATGCTAAGGAGCACGATTAAGGTTAGAGGGTGTGCTGAAATGCCTTACCTATGGCGAGAAGAAGCGATTTACAATACGGTTTTCGAGAGTGACACGGCCTAGGAGCATGCCCGTGCTGAGCAGCACAACCCAAATCCAAGCCGTGCTGAAGAAGGCCAGATGAACACTTTTAGATCAATACAGCATGGATCCAGACCGTGCTGGTCAGCACGGTCCAAATCTAGGCCATTTTAGACCGCGAAACCTAATTTAAAAGAAAAGAAAAAGAAAAAAAGGAAGAGAGAGGCAGAAGAGAAGAGAGAGAACTTTAGGGTATTCAAGACAGACCTTGAGAGCAGCCTTACAGACGATCAAGAAGAGGAAAACGGAGACGAATTCCACTTCAATATCATCCAGATAGCTGTTCTTGAGGATTGGTTTGAAGATTCAAAGAAAAAAAAGGAGATCTTAAGCTGTAGATATTAGGTCCAGAGTTATTTAAGAGGGGATAGCATTTCACCATTTGATAAAAGGGTATTCATGTTCTTTTCGATTCTTGTTTACTTTGTATTTGATTCTTGTATTAGTTTAATCATGAAAATGTGTAACTAATCGTATTAAAACCATTTGGGTTGTGATCTTTAGCCATGCTATGCTTGTTTTGTGCTTAAGTGATTGGATTGTTGATTTAAGATTGTAGTTTTTTATTCAATTATAATAAAATCTATTATTTCTTCTTCATTGTTGAATCAATTTGAGAACTCTTTTGTAATTGAAAAATTCAATTGAGTTTTGACAACTGCTTGTGTGATTAAGTGATTTGCTTATTAGAGATAAGTGTAATAGCTTACTGGAATAGGAACTAGACATTCTTATTAGCAGTAATTTAGAGATTAATGCTATTCTAAAATTAATTGTTAGGAAGAGATTCCAACTTTAGATCTTTAGGATTAGGAACTGGTTAACTCGAGAGAGAGGTCAATTCATTTAAGAAATTATCCACATATCACAATTATAAATCAATCAATTCATAATTTATTATTTTTAAGCCGGCTAGGTAAAAGGATCCCCAATTGGGTTGACTCATCTCATTGTCTTTTTCAAACTTTTATTTTCTTTGTTAAAATTTAGTTTTCATTTGCATTCTCATTCATCTTTAGTTAATGATCTTCACCACCTTTGATCGGGCTAGATAATAGGAATAGTAGTAGCAGAGCTCGACATTGATACCTGCCATAACTAGATTACATTCGATAGGTACACTTGCTTGTAGATTGCTAGTCGTGTTTAGCAAGCCATCAGATGCACACGCGGTCCTAATGCAACCCATCAGGTGGGATATTCTACTATTGTCTCATCCCGAGAACAATATACATTTAGCATCAATAATATTAAAAGGATGATACTCAAACAATCATAATTCTATTCGATTAATATAAAATTCTAAAATTAAATCACATCAGTTGTAACGACATAAATTAATAGTACAATGTTCATAATAATAATAATAATAATAATAGAAATAAAAATAATAATAACAATAACAATAATAATAATAAATGTAATGACAATAATAATAATAATAATAATAATAATAATAATAATAATAATGAAAATAAAATTTAATAATACTTATATTACTAATAATAACTATAATAATTATTCATCAAAAAGAATTTTATCTAAATCTATATATGACACGTGCAGTAAATTATATGACTTTAACTCACAGTTCTATCGAATTTCCGCTAACTACTCTTACTCCTCGGGTGGAGCTGGTTGAATCGACGGATATCTATTCATGAGAATAATTAAGATAATAAGTTAATAAGATATTTCATAATTTATCCTCGGCGTAGACTCCTAGATTAGACTGCCTAAAGAAATTTCGGTTGATTCCGACTCAGAAATTCTACCAAAAATTCGGCAGAACCTTCCCAAAATACAGACGTATACCCCCCGTAAAACAGGTCCAAAACCTGGTAAAAACAATTTAAATATTCATTACATATTTATCAGGAGTCTAGTCACGTATAACTTCATTGTTTTTCCGAATCTGCAACGTATAACTTCATTGTTTTCCCGAATCTGCAACACACTACAAATTACAATTAATAACAAACAGTCCGACATTATTATTTATTTCAAATATTAATTTTCTGATATCTAATTTAATTATTCACAACCATAATTATCATAATACGAAATAATAATTAATCACACTAATTAATTCATAATATTTATAATTAAACTATCAATTAATTAAATTAAATTTATTATTTATAATTAACAATTAATAGAGTTATTAATTTCTAATAATTTTTAAATATTTTTCAAGGTCCAAATAAATTATATTGAGCTAAAAATAAAAGAATGTTGTGCGGGCTCCGAAAATCGGTACAATCAACGGCGTTGAAATTCAAATCCAGTTGCGCCCGCGAAGCCTAATACGTGAAATACACTAAAATTGCAGCCTAAATCTAGCTGAAAATCGCCAGATCGAGGTGGAAAAAAATCTACTCCGGTGAGGCTTGGACGAGTTGAACAAATACTATTCGACAGCGAAGGGGAGCTGTCCTAAGGTTTTGGAAGGTGATGAAGCCGATTCCGAGGTCGATTTGGCCGAAAAACCTTGCAGCTAGTTGGTTTAGCACCAGCAGCAAGGAGGACAATAACTCCTCCCTCAGAGGTCGATTTTTTTCCAGTGAGAAAAAAGGAGGAGGTTGGCACCGGCAAGGAGAAAGAAACATGGAAGTGGGGAGGCTGGATGGTGGTGCAGGTGTCTGAAAATGGTGAAAAATAGAGAGAGAGAATGGTGGTGGCGTCGTGGAGAGGAGGGGAAGAAGAGGGAAAATGTGGGTCTCTTCTTAGGGGTCAAAAGTAAATTTTCACAACAAGAAAAAATATCCATAAAACCGCCCTTTTAACATATAATGCTACAGTATCCTTAGGCTAAGTGTTTTATTTATTTTTCATTTCCTTTTCATTCATTTTTTTCTCATTAATATATATATATAACTATCACTCTAACCAATAAACACTAACTTTAGACTTAGAACAATAAAAATGATTACAAAATAAATTAATAATTAATAATTAATAATTAATATAGATTAAATTCAAGTTTAATAGAAAAGTAAGTATTTTAAATAAGGCTAATATAAATAAAATTTGACTCACTTATTTAAAATCACAAAAATATATTTAAAATTCACCCAAAATCAATATATTTAGATTATTGGAGAATATTAAATTAAATGGTGCTCATATTATTCGGTTGTTAAAATAATTTTTAGATGCTCAATTACTCACGGAAAATAATAATATATAAAATTGCCCTAAAAAATAATAAAATTAAAATTTAAAAAATTATGGGTGTTACATCCTCCCCCTTAAGAAAATTCGTCCTCGAATTTAGAAAGAAATAAGGCTTACCTTAAGGTTGAAACAAATGAGAGTAGGAATCTCTCATCTCTTGTTTGGTCTCCCAAGTACGTTCCTCGGTAGAATGATTCTGCCACAACACCTTAACCATCAGTATAATCTTAGAGTGAAGTTGGCGAACTTGAATATGCATGATCATGACTGGCTGCTCCTCATAAGTCAAGTCTTCGCTCACTTCCACATACTGAGGTTGCAACACGTGCGAAGAATCCGAAATATACTTTCTCAATATGGATATATGAAATACCGGATGCACATGCGAGAAATTTAGTGGCAAATCCAACTTATATGTTACCTCTCCAATTCTGTCAATAATCTCAAGGGGTCCCATATAACGATGGGTCAACTTGCCTTTCTTACTCAATCGCATCACACCCTGCATAAGAGACACCTTCAGGAATACATACTCCCCAATACTGAACTCCATGTGCTTTCGCTTCAGATCTGCATAATTCTTCTACCTACTAAAAGATTTTTTCAGTCGCTCGTGGATAATAGGAATCTTCTCCGAAGTAATCTGAACCAACTTCGATCCTGCTAACTTTCGTTCACCAACTTCTTCCCAACACATAGGAGATCTGCACTTCCTGCCGTATAATGCCCCACAAGGTGCCATCTCGATGCTCGCATGATTGATATTATTATAAGCAAACTCAATCAATAGTAGGTACCAATCCCACTAACCACCAAAATCCATAACACACATCTGAAGCATATCTTCCAATGTTTGAATTATTCTTTTTGACTGTCCATTAGTCTGAGGGTGGAAAGCTGTGCTGAAGTCCAATCTAGTATCAAGCTCTTCTTGTAGCTTTCTCTAAAACTTTGAAGTGAATTGTGGTCCCCTGTTAGACACTATAGAGATAGGAGCACCGTGAAGACTTACAATTCTCTCCAGATACACCCTTGCATACTTAGCCATAGAATAAGTAGTCTTCACGGATAGAAAGTGCACTGACTTAGTCAATCGATCCCCAATTATCCAGATAGAGTCATAACCAGCTGAAGTCATAGTAATCCTTTCTCATTTCCACTCCAGTATGGGAAGCGGTTGCAACAATCCTAATGGCTTCTAGTGCTCTAGCTTAACCTGCTCATACGTCAGACACTTGGAAATAAACTTTGCCACATCCTTTTTATTCATTCCACCAATAAATGCTTTCAAATCATCATACATCTTGGTAGAACCTTGCTGGACACTGTAAGATGTGCAGTGAGCCTCTTTTAGAATCTCCTTTCTGAGCTTATTTACATCGGGAATACACAGTCTAGTGCCCATCTTGAGAGTACTATCTTCATCAATAAAAAAAAATCATTAGCTTGACTCTGCTGCGCTTCTTCCCAAATCTTATGTAATTGTGGGTCCTACTTTGAGCTGATTTAATTCTATCTACAAGCACGAATCTAACCTTGAAATATGCCAACAATGCTCCTAATTCTAATACCTCCAATTGTAATCCTTGGGCGTACAGTTCATGGAACTCTTTAGTTAGAAGTCTTTTCTCTGCGCTGATGTGAGCAAGGCTACCTGTTGACTTCCTACTTAACACATTTGCCACTAAATTTGCTTTACTTGGATGGTAGAGAATGGTATAATCAAAATCTTTTAAAAGCTCCAACCATCTTTTTGCCTCATATTCAACTCCTTCTGCTGAAATATATACTTCAAATTCTTGTGATCCGTATATATCTCACACGTCTCCTCGTATAGATAATGCCTCCAGCTTTTAAGAGCAAAAATTACTGCTGCCATCTCAAAGGCATGAGTAGGACAACTTTGTTCATGCCTCTTCAACTGCCTGGATGGATAAGCCACTACCTTAACATGCTGCATCAAAACACAACATAAACCCACTCTGAAAGCGTCACAATACACTGTGAAACCACCAGTTCCAGATGGTAAGGTCAACACTAGAGCTAAAGCTAAACAATCTTTCAGCCTCTGGAAGCTCCTTTCACACACATTAGTCCACTAGAATCTGACATTCTTTTGAGTCAGCCTAGTTAAAGGTGCTGCTATTCTTGAAAAGTCTTGCACGAATCGGCAATAGTAGCCT